>NW_017307841.1:281027-332877 GCF_000935625.1 Nanorana parkeri
GAACAATTCGGAACAGGAAGTTTGGCAAAATTTTGCTTCCGTTCGCGAACTCTGCATCGGGTGACGGACACAACCGCAGCCATCTTCCGTGCTCTGACACATGGTCGTGGCTTCCTCTAGTCAAGATCGCGGACTGATCACAGTTTGATTTCGTTTGCGACCAATTCGGTTCGCGACCAGAATCGTGGAAGAAATTAAGTTTGTGAACCGAGGTACCACTGTGTATATATATTTAAAAAAACACGGAGACTGATCGTGTTCTATTTGGTATTTTTGGACTTTTTGGCTTCTATCCTTTCCATATCCCCATCCAATACTATAAAAAAGTTTGGTGGGTGTGTGTATATATATTGCCTGAATTTTGTTGCCAGCTTTAGAAAGGATGTCCCTGAGCTGGAAAGAGTCCAGAGAAGGGCAACTAAACTAATAAAGGGGATGGATAACCAAAGCTATGAGACAAGGTTACGAAATTTAAAAATGTTCACGCTGGAACTGAGGAGATTAAGGGGGGGACATGATTTTAATGTACAAGATGTTTAATGGTGATAGCAACATAAGCAATACACTTTTTACTATAAACTCCTTAAAAAAAAGACTAGAGGCCACCACTTAAAATTGGTGGAGAAAAGATTTAAGCACAAAGGGCGTAGGGGCTTCTCCACAGTTAGAGCGGCTAGGGTCTGGAACTCGCTGCCACAAGCAGTGGCATCAGCTGAGAGTGTAGAATCGTTCAAAAAGCATTTGGACAATTTCCTCAGAGACCGTAACATACAGGGGTACAGGTACCCTTTAAAACAAGATCATTAAAGTGGACCTTTACCCCATTTCACTAAAAATCACATCAGAATATATATATATATATATATACATTCACACACCCACCAAACTTTTTTATAGTATTGGATGGGGATATGGAAAGGATAGAAGCCAAAAAGTCCAAAAATACCAAATAGAACACAATCAGTCTCCGTGTTTGTTATAAATATTTTATTGTGTTGAACATAGGTAAAGTTCCATTGACATCCATGGGAGGTAGTGGTCAACAATTTTCTGTGTTTCAGATTGTGTACATAACTTTTTCCAGTATGTACTAAACAATATGAACAACAATTCTGCCTCCAAGCCATCACCAGGTAAGAGGTTTTGGGTCTTGAGTACATACCAATACAATACAGTAGGCGAGAGCAATTGGTAAATTATAGTTGGAGATAGCCCAGATGACAAATGTATCTCTGCTGGTTATGACTAATACATGCGCTCCCTTGCATAACCATCACTCCTGGGTAGCTCTCGCCCCCAGGTGAGTATCTCCGACCCAGTCATGTTCAAGTAATGCTAAGTAATGCATACATACATGGAAAACAACAAATATAACAATTTAACAAGGACTCACCAGTTTCTGGTCTCCATGTTTTAATAATTTGATAAATACAAAGATTCAAATAGAGTGAACGGGGAGAGGATTGGTGGTAGATGAATGTGTGTCAGTGTGTGGACAACGTTGTCAATTTTTTAACCAGAGGCGTCAAAGTGTGAGGTGAAGGAATAATTTGTTATTAGGGTTATGATATATTATTGGCTTTTTCTAAAATAAAGTTTATATTTTTATATTAATAGATCTCGATCATGGATGTGACTTCTTTTATGGCCTTATTCTTTATAGAACCAAAAGTTTTTGTTTAAAAGGATAGAAGCCCCTATCAGGTTTTTAGTGCAGCTTGGTCTCCCCTGGGGAGATTTGCCCTCTAAAGTGTATAGTTAGAGGAGAAATTAGCACATACCACCCTCTCAAAGGCTCAGAGTTCCCATCGCCCTGACTTTTAGTGGCACCATGTAGGAAATGCGGTGGGGGAACCAAGAAGAACTAGCATAGTTGAGTTATGTGGTTGATATATTAACCAAAGCTGCAGCCCCAGAACCAAATCACATGGTATGAGCTACTCCATTCACCCTATGGCCCAACCCCTATATTAATCACCAATCCAGAGTTATATAAAGCCAGTATCTGGCTTAGAGTATTCAAGCGGAATCCAATTTTTCTAACCAGTCAAATGATGGCCTGTTGGTGTTATTCCTCATGAGGATGAGTCTACAATATGGTCGGGAACTGCACTGACATTATGATGTCAGAGCAGCTCTCTACAGAATTATACTGTGAGCCCAGGCCAATGTGATGGTACACCACAGGGGGCATGTCCATGACAGCCTGTGCTTACAGGAAGTGGGTTAAATTACCCTAGCCATCACTCAACCTGCAACAGAGGGGTTTCCTCAGAAGACATCACTAGGGACAAGGTGAGCATTGCAGTGCACTGACACTTGTATGGTTGCATTTTTTATTTTCAAAACAGCTAGGCAATTTATAAAAAAATGGAGACATGCTTTAACTTCCCTGCCAAACAATAATGAGATGAACCAGAAATCGGCCGATTCATAGAAAGGATGTCCCTGAGCTGGAAAGAGTCCAGAGAAGGGCAACTAAACTAATTAAGGGGATGGAGTACCAAAGCTATGAGACAAGGTTACTAAATTTAAAAATGTTCACGCTGGAACTGAGGAGATTAAGGGGGGGACATGATTTTGATGTGCAAGATGTTCAATGGTGATAGCAACATAAGCAATAAACTTATTACTATAAACTCCTTAAAAAAAAAGACCAGAGGCCACCACCTAAAATTGGTGGAGAAATGATTTAAGCACAAAGGGTGTAGGGTCTTCTTCACAGTTAGAGCGGTTAGGATCTGGAACTCGCTGCCACAAGCAGTGGCATCAGCTGAGAGTGTAGAATCATTCAAAAAGCATTTGGACAATTTCCTCAGAGACCGTAACATACAGGGGTACAGGTACCCTTAAAAACAAGATCATAGGGACTTATACGCATACACATGAAGAATCACATACATACACGCTATGGGTTAAACTTGATGGACCTGTGTCTTTATTCAGCCTCAAATACTATGTAGCTGTGATCAATTTTGAGTTTTTCCTGAATTTCTTCTATAAAACTTTTCACAAAGCTTTTTTTTTTTGCCTGCAACGTTATGCATTTAACGACTTTTTAAAGTTTGCTCAGTAGTGAAAAGAAAATGCATTAGTACTACAAATGAATATCTATTTTCTTGGATACGTGATGACATCTAATTATGAAACAGAAAACTAATTATATAGCAATTAGAGCAGAGAAGACCTTTGGAGCTGCGTTATTCTGTTTACAGTTAGCTCACTTCGAGCTTCTCGTGCTGGTCAGTAATTAACTGCTTGCGAAATGATTGTCAAATCACATCAGGCTCTGCTATGTGTTTAGCAGTCACAAGCTGCAGACAAGAAGACCAGAACTGTAATAGGTTTTGCCTCGCAATGTCTTCTAATGCAAGAACAACTTCTGTAAACTTCTGCTATGATAATGAACTTATCTTCTTCCTAATATACTGTAAAATGTTTCTTATTAACTGTATTTTAATGTGTTAAAGTACAACTCAAGCCAAAACTTTATTATAGTTTTAGATTGTCATTGTTGTCACCAGGACAGGAAGTGAGGGGACATTTCTCCAATGGGGAAACAGGCAAAACATTTAAACCTAGCAGAGGTTCTATTGCTTCCACAGGCTATCTAGAACTGTGGGGGTCATTCTATTTGTTATTAGGGGCCTCAGATGCAGCTCTTGGCATCACCAAAGGGCCGCACCAAATGTACAGTGTATGTAATGGAGTGGTTGAAGACTAGGGACATGCTATAGGAGACTGTCAGGGACTGGGTACATATTATTAGAAATTACTGCCATTGTATTAAGTGATCCCTACAGCAGAGGTATAGCTACAATAAAATGTACCCCTGGCATAGCACCCAGCTCTTGGCAACCAGTGACATCCCTGGTGTGGGGGCGTGATGCCGGCTAGAGCATCCCAGAGCTCTTACATATGTCCCTGCCCACTCTGGTTGCTAAGAGCTGGGCAGGGAGATGTGTATTGCCCTTACACATCTCCCTGCCAGGCTCTTAGCAACCTGGGATGCTCTGTCCAGTATCCCACCTATCTTCCGGCAACCAGCGACGTCACTGGTTGCCAGGAGCTGGGCGGAACGCCAGCCAGAGTGTGGCCAAGAGTCTGGCAGGGAGATGTGTTTGGGACAGGGGCGGGGAGAGGAAAAAGGTCTGCTGTCTCCATGAGTCAGTGAACTTTCCCAGACCCACTTCCTCCATCAAGTGGTGCAGGGCATGTGCCTTATGTGCCATTCCCAGGATACACCACTGCCCTACAGCCCCTTTAAAAAATTTACTGAAACCATATATGTGATACTCCTTTTAGTAAAATCTATTATGAAATGTCAGAGGAAAAAGTAAGGAAGCGTGCAAGAAAAAAAAATCTATTTTATTGACTATTTTTCTTCTCTATCCCCGAGTAAACACCAAGAGAAGAAATACACTGACTACTGCCTGGGGTGCCCAAGGGCCGCACAGTAAATGCTAACAGCTAGGCCGCAGGTTTGACACCGGAGTCTAGAACATAGATAAGTATGCTTTAGCTTGAGTTTAAAAATACATTTCAGTCAAAGCTGGACATTGGACTTGAAAACCATACAAGTAGCACAGTCTACCTGAATAGTAATTCTATTTTTCTAACAGATATTGCTCTCAGTTCATCATATCAGTTCATCCTGCTTTCTTAGGTAGGTATTCTGATGATCTGGGGTGCAATTGCGATCACTGATGGGTTGCCCTACAGGCCACTAGGAAGGTGCATGTGGCATAGTGTTCCCAGGGTGTCCTGGAAAGCAGCTACTGTAACTATGCGTGTAGGTACTGGGAGATGCCAGCTATTCAACAAAGGAAATTGCTTCATATCTTTAGAAAAGTATTTTAATGGTTTAAGTCCCAATACTGGCCTCAGGATCTCCGCCCCTTTGCCTCTCATAGAAGCACTACTGGAAGCTTTAAATAAACAAAAACTAGTGGACTAAAGGACCCTGCCTATTCCCCACCCTTCTCTGTCCCTTTCCACGTGCATACATTGATTTACTTCCCAGCAAAGCAATGTTGCTGCCTTGACTGTCAAGAACCTGCACACGCATTGTGCGTAGAGAAAGGTCTCTAAGGAAATATGGTTTATAAATAGAGTGTTTCTGTAGCAGAGTGAGCCCTTGCCCACTTTACTCAATGGTGTTCACTGGCTCCTTTAACTCTACTCCCCACAATGACCTGGGCCCCCATCAGCCCCTGGACATGCCAAGGTGATATAAATAACACATCCTCCACGGCTCAGGTGCTCAGAGAGACCACACCTGTTGGGACAGCAGTGCCAGCGTATGGGGGATCCTCCTTCACTAGTCCCAACATGCTGGCCTCCAGATGAGAGCACAAGAGCAAGCAGCTTTGTTTTAAGCCACAGTCACTGTGGTGGACACTGTGCTAGTTGGCTCTGGATCACTGCCCTTCCAGTAGGGTGGCCCTACTTCTCCAACTGTCCCCCTGTACTGTCATCCCTGGGACTTATTCCACCACCTGAGTATCCAGACCAGAGACTCCATTTGCTTTTTCTCTGTGGAACCTGTTCAAAGATCCCTATGGCCAACCCTGGGCTAATAGATGCAGCCAACCTCCCTGTGAAAGAGATGTTGCTTCCAGGAAACCTCAAGTAGCCACATCTCCCAGCTTCCCCTGCAGGAATTTTAGAAACCTGGTGATAATGCCACAGGGAGTTTCTTGCTATAGGAACAAGTTAAAAAGGTGTAGAGGGGGAGAGGGGGGTTTGGGGGTAAGTATGGGTAATGCCTATACAAACTTTTTTAAATGCAGGGCAAAGTAGCAGGTTCTCTCAATTGACCCACTTCCCTGTATTTATACTTAAAGTGACATTAAACCCTCAGATTTTTTAACATAAAACAATACTGTAATGCGTGCCTTACTGTAATCCATGGTAGTTTCCTTTCTCTTTGCTGCTCTTCCTTTTAAATCCTCATGTCTTCTCATGCTTGGGGAGAACTTCCCTTTGCAGCTCAGTGTCTCTTGCTGTACTGCTGGCTCAGGTTGCAAATGTACACACAGACACCATGTATCCATATCAGAGACAAGGCAGTCTGCTGCAAAACAGAAGTTCTCCCCCAGCATGAGAACAGATACGGATTTAAAAGGAAGAGCAGTAAAGAGAAGGGAAACAACCATGGATTACAGTAAGGCGCACATTACAGTATTGTTTTATGTTAAAAAATCTGAGGGTTTAATGTCACTTTAAATTGTATTCGCTCCCCCGCTGCGCTTTTTACCTCAAGCAAAGACAAAACAAGTTGTACGTCATTCTGGTCCGAGTTTACACATGGCTAAGGTATTTTTCTTTTCTTTCACAAGACTGTGCTGGAGCCTGGTGATTGGGTGTCCTAGTGCTACATTCTGGAAATAAAAGGGAAGGAACTCTTCCCCGTGCCTGGAAAAACGAATTATTTAACTCCACTCCATGGGGAGCAAATGGAAAGTAACTATAAGCAAAGGTTCACTTACGCAAACACAGTAAAAGTTTCTTCCTCTATGGACAACATCCAGCAATCATTTGAAACCTTCCTGAATGCTGCCCAAAATGATGAAGTATAGCGCCAGTGGTGTATGTACCGCATTTCGGGAAGCACAGTCTTAAGAGCTGTTAAAATCTCTATCACATTTACCGGAAAGTCATCAGTCTCATGCCTCCGGCCTATCTGTGATTGTATAAAATAGGAAACATTATTCTTCCTATAGTAATCTCATCTTAGGATGCTGCTAGCTCAATACAAGAATCCTGCGGAAACACCCAGGTACAGTATATTAAACTTTCTCCGGATGAAAGGGTTATTCCCGGGTTTCAGATGATGAGATGCAGGGTATGGGTCCTCATTTCTTTACATCGGTTTTGATTTATCTCAGCAAGTCTCTGTAGTTTCCCAGGTTTCACCATAGGCTATAGCTCCTTTCAGAGGTTTTTCACTTGAAGTACAGACTACAGTATGCACAGAAACACATTTGTTATGTGTGTGTTTTTTATTCCTATATCAAGTTTAAAGTGTTTTTTTCTCCTTTAGATAGAGTAGAGAATGGTTTAAAACTCCTGTCCATTTTTTTTTCTTGTTACTTTTGTGGATATTAAACTTCACTTCCTGTCTCAAGACACAACAGAAAGTGAGTGAAAACTCTCAAAAGAAAGATAAACCCTCTCTTAGGCAACATTACAGCAGGCACAATTCCGGTTTTGCCAAAACAAAAAGAGAAAAGGCGCCTTTTCTCATGTAATATTGAAGTAAAAAAAAAATATTAACAAACTCACATAACTCTAAAAACAGTATGCATCCATATTGTCAGTGACGAACTCCATAACACGAGCTGATCACACAAACTGTCATTGACTATTATGAGCGTTGGAAATTACATACAATCCCTGCGTGTGTGATGACCAGCCCTACATAAGACACACTGATTGTTACAGACAAGCCCCCTGGGCTTCAGGAAGTATGCAACACTGTTGCTGACTCCTATGTGGAGCACACAACTTCATTAGAGTAAGTTTCATCTTGATCAGAAAGAGCCAACTGCTGAGCCCGTCCTCTTTCTGTGCACACTGAATCCTGGGACTCAGGAATTCCTCTGCTCCAGTTGGTATGTCTTATTCAGTGCGGCGGAATCTGGACTGAGCACGCTTGTAAAACACAGCAATGGGTTTATTGTGTTTATTAGCATAAATAGGTATGACATCCACAAAATGCCAATCACTGTTGCTGTGGACATACTGTAACTATTGAGATGACATCACCTGACTCCTGAGGATAAAAAAAAGAAGCATGGATAATCATTCAACCCCTTTTTTTATTTTTTATTTTTATTCTCAGATAAAAGTTAAAATAGAGTCAGGAAGCTGCACAGCAGGCAGGGGGAAGTATGCAAATGTTGTTTGCTGCAAATTGCAGTTCTGCTTCAATATAAAAAGGGCAACCTCATTGACCAACAGGGAGGCTTCAGAGGGGTTGGCAGGGGTGGGTTTAGCAGGGTTGGGGTTTGGCAGGGTTAGGAATAACATATAACTTCAGTGCAGCTGCCTTTATTTCTGCACCCACTGATATGTGAGATGCAGTTTTCATTAAAGCTGTTGTAATGTTGGGGAGCTCACAGATCACTCGCACAGCTTTTCCATTAACGAAAAGTCTTTATTTCTCTTTCAAAAGGCAGACAGTAAAAGGAAGTCCAACATAAATAGCTTGTCTCCAGCATATAACATATATGGGCTCACCAATTCCTTGAGGTGTCACGCACACTCACAGTGTCCCAGTCCTGTAACAGTTTTAATAGCTTCTCTTGCAGCACTGCTGCTCCGGCCTCAATCCCCAGGGCCCCTGTCTGTCACCTCCAGACAACCCCAGTAACGTGCTAACCTGCACAATAGGTATCACGAACCCGCAGCACTCTGCTGTACTGGCCTCCACTCTGACTCCTGGGTGGAGTTCTCCTGACTCACAGGTGGGGCCCTGAACATGAGCCAGCATTCTTCTCATAAGGGCTATGCCCAGGTGCACAATCTTTCAGTGCTGGTTACCCCTAAAGCCTGGACCCAGGAATGTAGATTTCATCCCTCCCAATGCTCTTTGAAATCTCCCAGTTCCAGGAACCCATGCCAAATCCGGAAAACCTGGGAAGAACTGCAAAGCCAGCTCTTTCCCAGTAAACGTTTGCACTTTCTGGAACTGCTCATCAGTATTCGGTATCGCCGAGTACCAAAAAAAATTAATATCGGTACTCATACTCAATACCAAAAAACCGGTATCGGTGCATCCCTAGCGAAAAGCCTGCTAAAGTTTTTTATGCATCTTATGTACATTACCTCAGATTAGAGATACACGGAATAGACATTCTGCTCTGGCCATTTCCCTTTAACCTATTACATTTTGTAGCTAAGAATTAAGCCAACCCTAGTGTCCTCCAATCGGCCTTTCAGCCTCAACGCCTCAGTGTAAAATGAAGGCTTCTAGCTTGCAAACCATTGACACTATTCATTGTTGTGTTACCATTTATGAATTATCTATCCTGTGAAAATAATTTTTGTAAAAGTTCCCTTAAATTTCCTAAAGAGCTAAGCTTAGATTTCTATTTTTCTTTGCTGCAGCTGCAGCTGCCAGAGCAATCTCTAAGCAAATGTGTTTTTGATAATAAAGCAAAGAGCAAGACAGAGATATGTTGTAATAGCATGGGCGTCCACAGGCCTGGAGGAAGGAGGAACATTCATGGAGGGTAGAATCCATGTGCCTTTAACAGGACATAATACAACCCCCGGAGAATACGTTTAAAAGTTTTTGTCTAGAAGGACAATTATTTTGTAGTAGAATATATAACTCAACTCCATACAGGTAATCTATCTATCTAATGATCTATCTATCTATCTATCTATCTATCTATCTATCTATCTATCTATCTATCTATCTATCTCTCTATTGAGAGGGAAGCGAAGAAAGAGAAGGAGAGGGAGTGAGAAGAAAAGAGAGAGGTGGGGTCCCTCTCCTTCTCTCTCTCACGTTTCTTTATAGGAAAGAGAGAGAAGTTGATGGAGAGAGAAGGAAAGAGAGAGAGAAGGAAAGAGAGAGAGGGAGCGAGAGAGGGAGAAAGGAAGAATAGACAAGAGGGAGAAGGAAAGAGAGAGAGAGAAGGAGAGAAGGAAATGGAGAGAAGGAAAGAGAGGAGAGAACAAAAGAGAGAGAGGGAGGAGAGAGAAGGAAAGAAAGAGAAAGAAAGAGAGAGAGGGAGAGAAGGAAAGAAAGAGAGGGAGAGAAGGAAAGAAAGAGAGGGAGAGAAGGAAAGAAAGAGAGGGAGAGAAGGAAGGAAAGAAAGAAAGAGAGGGAGAGAAGGAAGGAAAGAAAGAGAGAGAGGGAGAGAAGGAAGGAAAGAAAGAGAGAGAGGGAGAGAAGGAAAGAAAGAGAAAGAAAGAGAGAGAGGGAGAGAAGGAAAGAAAGAGAAAGAAAGAGAGAGGGAGAGAAGGAAAGAAAGAGAAAGAAAGAGAGGGAGAGAGAGAATGAAAGAAAGAGAGGGAGAGGAGAAAAGATAGAGAAGGAGAGACATAAGGAGAGAGAGAATGAAAGAAAGAGAGGGAGAGGAGAAAAGATAGAGAAGGAGAGACATAAGGAGAGAGAGAATGAAAGAAAGAGAGGGAGAGGAGAAAAGATAGAGAAGGAGAGACATAAGGAGAGAGAGAAGGAGAGAAGGAAAGACAGAGAAGGAGAGAATGAAAGACAGAGAAGGAGAAGGAAAGAACAAGAGAGAGAGAGAGGAGGAGAACAAGCAGCAGGTGAGAGAGAGGGAGAAGAAAGGAAGAAGAGAGGCATAGATAGAAAGAAATTAGAGAGGGAAAGGGATTAGAGATGGAGTAAAGAGAGATAAAGGAAGGGAGAAAAGAAATAAATAATGGGATGATGGGGGTGAAGAGAGAAAGAGAGAGAGGCAAGGGAGGTTAAAGAGAAGAAAAGGAGAGAAAGAGAGAAAGTGAGGAGGAGAAAAGGTGAGAAGGTGTGGAAGAGAGAGACAACATAATAAATACTGTCGCATTGCACAGTTCTTTATCGGTTCCCTTAGTGATTCTAGCCATAAACATAATGTAAAAATAAAAGAAACATTTCTCGTGTCTACCTGCTGAATCTGTCCACGGCCCTCGAGTCTTTGAATAAGGAAGCATCATTAGACATATAATTATTTCCTGACAGCTGCGACATTTTCACTTATAGTAATTGCATAAAGTCATATTTCTCTACGGAGATGAAAAACCTTTCCCTGTTGTAGCCTGTGTGGTACACCCAAGGGATAAATAATACATGTCTTGTCGTCTGTACTTTTCGTGTTATTTGACATGGATGTGGAAGTTGCCAACATATCTAGCTGTCATAGCCAACTTTATTTTCCAGCGGTTACAATGTTTTCTCTATAACCACAATCATATTTTTTTTTTTTTGCAAGTTTATTTTGAAATTATTCAGACCAAAATACAAAACCAAGCTGTCACAATATACGTAACACATATGTAATAACCTGTTTAGATGATGTACATGTCAGAGGTTATACAACAAAATCCATAGACTACCTAACTGTTACAGAGTCGTAAAGCCTTTGAGACTTGCTCGAAGTTATCCATTGGAATCAGGTTATCTATTATGCGAACAGCTTATTAACAATCTAACAAACTGTAAATGCCTTCAAGGCCGAAATCTAACTATCAACTATGGGGCTGTGCTTAGCGTTGTTGGCGAAAAATAAGGAAAAGGAAAAGGAACGGATCATAGAGTGGTGTGAAAGGGACCTGGAACGGACATGTAATATATAAGGGGTAACATAGGGAATGCATATATACGGCATGTAAAGTCATATGGGGGGATAGGTCAGATCTATGAGAGTGTTGGTTAGAGTGAAGTGTCATGTTTTAATTGTTTTCGGGCATTACTTCTCCAATGTCCTGCCCAAGGACATTGAGTTGGCCCAGAGAGCCCTCAGATGCGGCTAGTAGGTACCATCTTGAGGTCTTAAAAAGCGACATAATATCCTTCAATTGATCTATAGTACATTCAGTGGTTAAATATCGAGTCCAGGTATGGAAGAATTTTCCAGTATTAGACAAATTGTTTTTGGTATCCAGTTTGTGGATTAGCATAAGTTGGTGGAGTGTGTTTTTGACATCCGTCAACGTAGGGGGGTTGGGTGTAAGCCACTTGTGTAATATGTTTTTTTTGACAGCCAACAGGCAGTAATGCTCCCATTGTGTCAAGGATTCTGTTTTGTCCTGTGTGGAAGCGATCGGGGAGTGGAATAGGCATACTGCTGGGGAGCAATCCCTAGATCTATCCGAAAGTGTATTCATATAAGTAATTGCTTGTAGCCAAAGGGATTGAATACATGGACATTGCCAAAGGAGATGTGTCAAATTAGGGCGTTGGGTATGACATTTGGGACAGTCAGTGATCCAGGCAGTGGAGGCTGCAGGGGGAGTGAAATTTAGGGCATAATATGCCCTGTGAATAATTTTAAATTGTATTTCCCGCCACTGTTCATTGGGCATGTGCTTAATTAAATCTAGCCATCCCCTGAGCATAAGCTGATATGAGTCCTCAAGTGTGAGTTGCAATATTGGAGCCCACTGAATAGCAAACCCGGGTGTCGAAGGTGATGATTCCTGGTATGTGATGCGGAGCGTGCTATAAAACTGGGATACTGGAGCAAATGAGTAGGAGGTATGTGATGTGTACGGGAGAGATCAGCGAACGAGAAACATGTCCCTTGGGGGTCTAACAAATCTTGTAGTGTGCACAATCCTTTTTCTTTCCATTGGAAAAATATCTTGGAAGTGGAACCCACCGGGAATAGGGGAGTAGTAGTTATGGGCAGAAGGGGTGAGACTGTGCCATGGAGACCATACATTTTCCGCACTTCCCTCCATGTGATAATACTGTCCCTTAAAAGGCTGTTTTGTTTGATGTGTCGTGGTAAGACATGTAGGGGGGTGTGGAGAACTCCCGATAGGGTCCATGGATGAACTAGTTGTTGTTCTATAGGGGTATTAGTATAATGACTGGTATCATTAATCCAGTCCTGGACATGACGACGGATACATGCCAGATTATAAAGACGTATATTGGGCATATTAGCACCCAAATGAGATCGTGGGAGTTTCAATTTTGCCAATGCTATTCTTGGTTTCTTCCCTCGCCAAATAAATTTGGTGAAGGAACGATTGAGGAGTTCAATGTCCTTATGTCTGAGGAGAAAGGGAAGGGTTTGTAGAGGGTAAAGAAGGCGTGCAAAGCTCACCATTCTGATCAGGTGACATCTACCCAATGCTGAAAGGAGGATATGCTGCCATGTGTGAAGTTCCTGTACAATGCGTTTTATAATAGGGGAGTCGTTCAAAGTATACATTTCTGGCGCTGTTTTGGATATGGAGATCCCTAAGTAACGAATAGTTTTAGGCTGTATGCGGAGAGGGTAGCTGGACAACCATTTTGGACTGCTTCCATGGGGAGTGTGGGAAAGGTATAGCAGTTCACTTTTATCTATATTAATGCGAAGGCCTGAAAAGGTACCAAAATGTCTAATATGGTCAAAAATAAGTGGGATTTGGGTGTCAGGGTCAGATAAGAAGAGGAGTATGTCGTCTGCAAAAAGCATCGATTGGAGGTGGTGAGGTCCCAGTGTAACACCCTGGAAGAGTGCCTTAGAGGACAAGGAGCGTGCTAAGGGTTCTATGGCCAAATTAAATAGAAGAGGGGACAACGGGCACCCCTGGCGCGTGCCTCTATAGAGTTGAAAGGGGGCAGATAAAAATGTGGAGGTGAATATTTGTGCAGTCGGGGAGGTGTAAAGAGTGGAGATAAATTCTAAAAACATTCCATTAAAACCCATATGTTGCATAACCTTCTTAAGCCACAACAAATTCACACTATCGAAGGCCTTCTCCGCGTCCAATGCCAAAAGGGCCAGTGGACGGGGAGAAGGTCCAGATAGTCGGGCATATTCCATGGCAGCCATAACTTTACGTATATTAACAACGGCAGATCTACCAGCAACAAAGCCCGATTGAGCTGGTGAAATAATTGTAGGCAAGATGATCGCAAGTCTATTAGCCATAATTTTTGATAAAAACTTTGCGTCTTGATTTAAGAGCGATATAGGGCGGTAAGATCCTGGCATGAGTGGGTCCTTATTTATTTTTGGCAGTAACCTGATATATGCATCATTAAACATAGGGGGATATACATGGTTGCATAAGATGTGGTTATACAGACTAAGGAGTGTGGGCGAAATATCCTCCAAAAGCAACTTATAGAATTCTGATGAGAGCCCATCTGGTCCTGGTGCCTTTGCTCGGGGGGACAACCTGATTACCTGTTGTAATTCAGGTAAGGTCACCTCCGCATTTAATAGAAGGAGGTCACCCTCCGTCAGTGAGGGTAGATTCACAGACCCTAGGTATGACAAATCTCCAGCAGGGTTATCTGATTGAGGACCGTAAAGGGTCTGGTAGTAGGAGGAAAATAAGTTGGAGATTGTGTTGGGATTAGTGTGAATACAACCCTCGTCGTCAGCCAATTTTGTAATGTGAGAGGAAGTCGTCTGACCCCGAGCAAGGTTGGCCATGAGCTTACCAGGTTTGTTGCCAAATTTAAATAGTTCTACTTCTTTGTGGGACCTAATAAGGGATTCATACTGCTGGATCCAGTGATCACAAGCTTGCTTAGCTAAGAGCCATGCTGATGTGTTAGCAGGTGATGGGTTTGTTTTGAAATCTGAGCATGCCTTTCTAGGTGACAACTGGATTGGTATTGGTGCATCGTCAGCTTTTTACGTGAGGCTGAGTATGCCAGGATCTTACCCCGTAACACCGCCTTAGCCGCCTCCCAGTATAAAATGGGATCATCCACATGTGCAGAATTACAAGAGGCATATTCCAACCATGTCCTCGATGGTTACATAGGAGAGTTTCATGAGCAGTTTCGGTGAAAGAAGGAAGATGTCTATGCGGGACATGACATTGTGAACATGGGAAAAATGGGTAAAGTCACGTTCTAATGGGTGTAAGTGGCGCCATGCATCTTCCAGCTTGTTAGTGTTTATGAAATCTGCCAATCGAACATCTCTAGGGTTAGAAGCCGTGGTGGCAGGATGTTTGGTGGTAGTACGACCCTCAAATGTGGAGGGGACAGCATTAAAATCCACTCCCATCAGCGTGTAATGAGCTGTGGTGGGTTGTTGGAGTAGAGCCCTCAAAGATTGTAGGAATTTGTGGTTGTCAGAATTAGGACCATATATATTCCATATGTCCACAATGCTTGTTCCAATTTGGATCGTGGTGCAAGACCAGCGTCCATCGGTGGGGTCTGCTTTGTGATGCAGTATAGTGCAGGGGAGAGACCTGTTGATTAAAATCAAGGTACCTGCTGATCTGCCAGCTGCCTGTGCTCCTAGGACTGTCCCCACCCAGTATCGCCGCATGCGAAAGAAGTCGTCTTATGAGAGGTGCGTTTCTTGTAACAGCGCTATATCAGTTTTAAGTTTCTTTAGATGTCTTAGTACTCTATTTCGTTTGTTTGGAGACCTAAGCCCCTTGACATTCCACGTTACCAGTTTCAGTGGAGGTCCCATAGGAAATGTTGATTTATGGTAATAGGTAACAATGTCATATCATACAAAAAGGATTCGGTGTGTGCCGCCATCCCAGAGCTGCGGCTCCACCGGTGATGCATAGTCCCTTCCAGGAAGTGTGTGCGATTCAGCATAAAAGATCCGCTCTGTTCCCAAAGTGCTGGAGAACCCCGTGAACATTCTCCTGATAGCACATGCGCAACAACATAAGCACAGTCTGAAGAAAACATGGGCAGAAAAAATAAATTGCAAACAAGAAAACATAAAGGGGTCTATTCACAAAGCTGCCGAGGGCAGCCGAGTGAATGACCGATCAGAAGTGAAGTGAGCCGAACACTGTTCGGCTACGTGTTTCTCTCCTTTGCGGCCGGGAGCGGGAAACTCCCGGGGCGCCAGGGAAAGTCAGCTGTTTGGAGATCAGTGTCCCTAGTTAGCAACCAGGGACGCTGATCTCTCTGAAAGTGGCCGGAGCCAGCCGTAAGATCACGGCTGGCTCCGCCCAGCTGTCAGAAGCAGGCTGTCGGCCGGCCAATGGCCGGCCGCTCGGCCAGCTTCGGCTTTTAGAGCGGCTCGACCGAGCCGCTCGGCAATGATCCGGAGCTGTACAGGCTATTGTGAATAGCCCGTACAGCACCCCCTCGGTTCTACTGAACCGAAGGGGTCCTGGGGCCGAAGCTAGCCGAAGGATCGGCCGAAGCTACGGCCAGATCCTTCGGCAGCTTCGTGAATAGACCCCAAAGTCATCATGGGAATGTGACTCCCTTTTTTCCCTGAGGGGGATGTATCGAGCAAACAAAGAGACCATCCTAAGAAGCATTGACCTTTCTTGTCAACGTGGCCAGGATGCATTTTCCAACACGTGTGAGGTGAAATGAGCTCCGTTGATATGTAAATGGCAAAGTCTCAGTTGTGGAACATTGAACATTGTCATTTGTGTGTACCATAAGGACAATACCACCCATCGGAGTGGTGTCAAACACTAAAGGTCAGAGGTGAGAAATCCAAGGCAGAGTGTTGCCCCAGTTAGTTTCATGGGATTCAGGCTTTTTTTTGCACGGCGGACTCTTGAAGGGGGAGGCTGCCGGGCGCTCATCAGACTCAGCCAGGGATTTAGCATATTGCATAGCTTCCTCTGCTGACGTGAAAGAACGAGTTTTGCCATTAGGGGTTACAGTGCGCAGAACGGCCGGGTAGGCCAGGGAAAATTTATGACGCCTGTCTACCATTATGCGGCAGGTATCCACAAAAGCCTTTCTTTGTTTAGCAACTTGGGCCGAATAGTCTGCAAAGATGAGGATTTTATAACCGCCCGCTAGCAGATTTCGTTGTGCACGGTAGTGTTGCATGATCACGTTCCTATCTGCAAAATCTAGGTATCACGCTATCACCGGCCTTGCCTGTTGATTTGACCTAGGCAGTCCGATCCTGTGTGCCCTTTCCACCCTGCATGGGGAATTAAGGCCCAATGCTTTCGGAATGGTATGGGAGCAAAAGTGTTGGAGGTCGGCTGGTGGGATCGACTCAGGTAGGCCTATGATGCGGAGGTTGTTTCTGCGTATACGATTCTCTAGATCGTCCACTTTGTCTAGCAGATAGTGGATTTGTTTATCTGATTATATTTAAATATGTTTTCGTATATTTAGGCAGCAGGGGGGCTCTTAGTGCTTCTATTCATGTGTTTTATAATTTCTCTGTGACTCCTGCCAAGAAAAGAGCTCAATAGCTCAAGTTGAAATGTATAGACACCAGTGACATAACTTAGAGCAGTGACTCCTCCCCCACCTTTCCCTCTCCATGCCACTTCCCTTCTCTCTCCCCTCTCCCTCCCACTTAACCCCCTCAGGCTTCCACCAAAGATAGTGTGCCCAAAGTGAGGAAACTGACATTTTCTCTCTTTAAAAAAGCTATATGGGAATCCTGGCTCAAGAGTCAGTGACAACCATAAAAGTTTGGATTTTCACATTATTTTTGTCCCAGTTTAAATTGTCATTAAGATGAATAGAAAGGGGAAACAAACACGGCATTAAAAAGCCGGCAGAGGTTCTTACCCTTCCATACTCTACCCAAATATAAGAATACATGTTTTGGCTGGAGATACACTTACCCTCCACTGTCTCAACAAATAACATTTTCAAGGGCCTCCTTTGAATATTTCCAAGGATTGGATGATTTATGTTCTAAAAATTCATATTTTCCCTTCCTGTGAATTTGAAAATACCTTTTGGAACTGGAAGGGATAGTTAGGCATTTGCGTGCAGCAGCTATTTACTTCTCTATTTGTATAAGTTGCCACCTAGTGCGTTCTTGAATATTAGCTTTAGCAGGAAGGTTACGCGGAGCAAGTCTGAATAATATGCACTTTGGACAAAATGTTAAAAGCAGAAAATAACAAGCTGTTGCTAGCTAAACTTTTACTGTGTGCAAAAAATACATCTGTGTTGTATCAAAGATTCTGTTTTCCAATCCCTAGGGTTGAAATGACTTGAATATTAGATATACTGTATGTTCCAGAGGTATTTGTAGCACCTTGAGGGTCCCAATAAGGTCTATATGTATATAGTATGTGTTGAATTTTTTGCTTGGGATATTGGTATTCCCCATTATAAGGAAATTGATAAGTCTAGGTTAAAATGACTTCTCTAAGGCTTTCAACTTTAGTTCCCGACACGTCTGAATTCTGTTGGGTGGACTTTGATGTGGGATGTTTTAAAGTTGACTGCTAAGTGGGAGCGTCTGTATTCTGACTACAATTGTTGTATTAGCGATTTATCACTTGCTGAGACCTCTATGCCTGGCCTGTATAAGCAGATATATTCACTGCGGACAATCCTTATCAGATAGCTGAACTCACCAAATAGCTTTTCATCCACGAAAAGCGTTATTGAATGCAGCAGGTTACAGCAAACAACAGCCTACAGTAGATGAGTAACAGACAGTATTTGCAGGTCAAGATGATAATGTTTCCAAGCAAGCATATCCATGTGCCGCCTGGGGAAGCCATGCCAGCAAAGTAGGACCTGAGAGAGTGGGCCTAAAGAAACACAAGTTGGCCTGTGTTGTGGGGCCTGAAGGATTTTTGCTGCACTGCTGGAGGGTATATCCAGAGGAGGCAGAGCAGGAAGATGGCTGCCATCTTAGGAGGAGGCCTCTGCGCTGAAGAGTGTCCAGGAGTGCTGGGTATAAGCTGCTGCTGGTGGATATTGCTCCTCCTCCACAAAGATACCTATGATGGAGTGTGTTGGATTTGGGTTCTGTTAGGCTGCTCTAAAAGAGTCAACTACCCACTTTACTAGAAGATAAGCCTGGGGCTGTATGTTTGCCTTTTTTGTGCCTCAACCCTCTCTCCCGGAGTTTACTGAGCTAGATAAACACTTTCAACTTTCTAAAATGAATTTACCCACAAAAAGTCAAAGATTCTGCCCTGAGAGTTGAAATGCTAGCCCACTGAGCCACCTGGGGACCTCATCCACCTCCGAGGGGAAAGAAGGGGCTACACTAACTACAACCAGGTCATTCTTTGATTGGACTGTTCCTGTGGTGGCAGTATCCAGCTTGTATACAAGACACAACCCTTCCAGTCCTCAGCACTGAGCTGATTTACAAGTACAATACATGAGAGATGTAGACGCTATAGTCCAACTAATATACTGTAAATGAGTATTTTCTTGTTCCTGGTCCGGGCATAGTTGGTATGGATTTCAGCAAAAACGCAAAACACATTTAACACAGGGTTGGGGAAATAGAAGAAAAGCTGGCTGCACACCGTATTCCGTTGGAATAGTTTATTGAAGCTTGTACAACAACATTGGTGTCCCGCCCAAGGTCCGCCCCCTTTGACGCATTTCATCCAATCACTGGCTTAGTCGTAGAGCTTGGGGAAAGTTTAAACTTTTGTCAATTTTTCTTTGCTGTCTGTGCCTCCCCATATTTTTTCGATGGGTGTCACCAGGACAGGAATTCGTGGCTTACCCCCCAAAATATTTGGGGTTAGGGTTTAAAAACTTACATTATTGAAGCAGGATTACATTTCATGCAGGGTGTTCATTCTGAGTTTTTCTCTTTCAGTGTTTTTCAGCAAAATGTAAAAAATTCTGTGAAGAAAAGCCAATTAAAGTGGCCTCTTCTTTCTGTGAGAGATCATGTCCCCTGCATATTCCCCACTGATATTATACAAACACACCTTTTGCCAGATAAAATAAAAAACATCACAATTTAGCCGCTGCTTAATTAAAATATATTTATGCATATTGCTCTCCTCTTATGTCTACATATAATGTATATTGCTTTGCTGTGTATAATACATTCAGACTTCTAAAGTAATTTGCTCCCTAGATTCTGTTTCAAGGACTCGACATCAAAAGGAGAGGTAGTATATTGTCTTTTTAGGCCCCGCATAGCTAGGGGGGAAACCCTTGCTCAAAGCAATTGCACCTGCCGTCCCGGCTTTTAACAACATAACATTGCTGCAGGTGGAATATTCCCATCAAAAGACCAAGCTTGAAGCTCCTGGATGGCAAAACTACTCAAAGGACATGATAACAATTTTTTGAAACTCTGTAATTCAGTTTTATAGAACACACATCTCTTAGATATGGCTTCTGTGCATGCATTCCATTTCAACGTCAAGCCTCATGCAGCCAAACCGTCTTTTTTAGCCCTACATTAATATTCATATATTTCTATCTCGGCTCCTTTTTATCGCAAACATTTCTCAGATGTGTGTGGGGGTTTTTTAATGTTCTTTTTTTAATGCATAAAAGCATTACATAAAGGCACGGAACTTTATTTCCAAAGAAATTCATAATGCCAGCAAATTGACTTTTTTTTTTCCCTTTGCCTTGCTTAATATGCAGACCGCCAGTTCGTAATGACGGTAAATGGTCTTACGCCATGCCCACTTTGGATTTATTTGTTTACTCTTTAGCTTAAAGGAGATCTCCTAAATCTCGTAAACATCACCAGTAAAATGATGAAATGTTAGTTTATGTGTGTTTGTCTCTTTCATAAGGTTATATTAGGATGTAACGGGCTTTATTGGCACCTTAACAAAGGCTGTAAAGAGCAGCTTCCTTAAGTTGGATGCACAGGAATAATGGGTTAAAGTGACACTAAACTCAGGAGTTATCTCTTAAAAATGCATTCAAGTACCTCAACTATTAACAAAAATGTATCTTATTTGTGTATCACTCGGCTTTCATCTCTGAATTGGTGCTGACACTGTCCTTCCTTATGGAGGGTGGCTACTTTTGTTCCCCATGGTCCCTGTGTGTGTTGTAAAGTAGTCACCGCTCCAAGCTCGCTCCCGTGAAGGACTACAATCTCACGTTAGGTTGCTATTTTGTATTGAGATTGTAGTCCTTCATGGGAGGGAGCTTGGAGCGGTGACTACTTTACAACACACACAGGGACCATGGGGAACAAAAGTAGCCACCCTCCAGAAGGAAGGACAGTGTCAGCACCAATTCAGAGATGATTTGAGGATCTACAGCCGAGTGATACACAAATAAGATACATTATAGTTGAGGTGCTTGAAAGGATTTTTAGGATTTAACTCTTGAGTTTATTGTCTCTTTAAAGATACATTCCAGGCAGATATTAAAGATAAAAATTAATGCAGTTGTGCATTCCCTCAAAACCATTAAAATGTATATAAAAGCCATTCTTTTGGATGTAGTGGTGAGTGGTGAGGGTTTTTTTTATTGTTGTCCATGCTGGGGAGATTTAGCTTCTCTACTTGTTCTGGTGATTGTCCATTGTCATTGGGACTGAACATGAGGGAAAATCCAAAAGGTTGAGTTGCCACCAGACTGGCTATTGAAAACCCTCCCACTGAGCAGAGGAGGGGACCTGAGAGAGAGAGTTGCCTCTCAGTTCCGATCCTCTGCTCAGTGGGTGGGTGCAATAGCCAGCCTGCTACTGGCTTTTGCAATTTGAAATAGACGGGGGAGAATAGAAACAAAATCTTCCAATGGGCACACTTGTGCTGTTGGCAGTTGTGATTTCCTCTTACTTTGTAGATATTCTTCTATTTTCCTGTTGTGTCTGAAGAGCAGGAATTGAAGAGAAATCTCCCCAATGGGACAACTGCTAAAGTTGGGGTAGCCCAACTCCTAAAGTGAATCTAACACTGAACCTTAGCAGTTATCTAAACCAATAGGTTAAATCGCCATTATAATGCACACTCACCTTAATCTGTACTGGGAGCATCTGCACCAACAACAAGTAGTCCAGTGCCGAGGCCCTGGCACCAAAAGAAACCAAATGTGAGCAGGCAAGGGCCTACTAGGCATTTTGGAGGCAACAACAGAGGAGTATTTTTTGCCATGTTAAAGTTCTGATTAAAGTGTGTGATCGAAGAACTGTTTCTTTTACTCAGCACAAGAACAAAAAAAAGAAAATCTGGTAAAAAATCAGACTAAGAAAGGGCAAGTTAATTGTAGAAAACCACTCGATGGATCACTGTTTTCTGGGCTGCATTAAACACAGAGAGCTCCATTGTTAACGCATTGATAGATGCCTCCAAAATGTTCCATTTGACAGTCTCATTTTTCATCGGCAATGCAAACTGATGAATATATTATGTATTTCTAACTTTGTAAAAGGGAATTGCAAAATATGCCATGTTCTTCTGAAATAATATGCAAGTGGCAGAACTCCCACAGTGTAGTGTGTACGTTTTAAACTAAAGGCAGCTGTAAAGACATATAAAGGACACGCCAGAGATGAAGATCAGCTTGTGGTGCTCCCTGGGTGAAACTTTCTCTGGGAATAGACAAGAATGTCAGAAATAGAAATGATTTGCACTGACCTATGGTTTCCTGGTTAGGGTGAGGGTGGAAGGGCAGTGGAAATCATGTTCTGCTGCATGCTCACAGGAAAGGCCAGGACAAGGTGTGTGAGGGCAGGGGTGGCACATGTCCTGGCGCAGTGTATCTTCAAGGGAGGGGGAGCATGGCGAGCTGTGCACTCCAGGAGCCTTGCAGGCTAAGTAACTGCAGAGCAGCAGCACGGTGCCAAGCGCACAACGCTCATTGCATTCCAATACTTAGCACTGAAATAAATACTGTACTGTTAGGTGGAGTGATACTTGTCCAATAATACAAGTAAAGTCCCAGCCCCAGTAGGAGAGATGCAGGTGGACGTGTAGGGGCATATGCTCAGATTACTTGCTGGGGAGTTAAATTTCACTGAAGTAGATATTACCCTTTTCTATCTCTCAGGAACCATTTGCATTTTGATGTATAGAGCAGGAAAAGAGGATAGAAGGAAGGGGCGGGTCATTCTTTTGAGTTTCAGCTAGGTATAGGTATATAATTTTAGCTTCAGCTACTCATATTGTAGCATGCCTTATCTCATCAAAGCAGTTATGGTTAGCCTAGTAAACCTGAGAAAAGAAGCCAAGAGCGCCACACAAAGGCCGGAAACAGAAAATATGAAATATTAAGATGTAAAATTGCATATTTACATTTTTTTTTTTAGTCCAGAACATAATAAGCAAAAAAAACCACTATACATTCCTGTTTACTGCCAGAATTGCCTCAACAGGTCACCGGGACACCTATACACAGGACACCTATATACTGCCATACATTTCTGCACAAAGCTCTGCAGTCAGGAAAAAAAAGCGTTAAAGCAGTTATCTAATATGACTGTACCACCCTGAGGGAAAAGATGTTGTTCGATGCTGCCATGCATAATGGATTTTCCCTAACAAGCCTGGATTTTAGCAGATTGCCTCATATAGAAACAATGGCATTTATAATGGCCCACAGAAATGGTCTGCACGTGTAAAACTATTAGAGCTATTCCGTAATAGGAGCATTGTTAGGATTGTGAAAGACCTGGGCCACATAAAGGAGGCATGTTGTGGCAAGAAGTGAACATGGCCAAGTTCCACCTTACAGTGGGGGGGCGGGGGGGGAGTAGTTAAATTGAATGAGCCCTTACTTGATGCATATAGTGCACACACATGGCACAGCACCTGTGTTCACAAAATACTCAAAGTGTATCTAGAAGTAACACACGCAGTGACCAAGATTAAAACTAATGTATGGCCCAGTATACAGAGTGGAGGGGTCAGGAGCATGCAATATACTCAATATACAATGGTCAGGAGTGTGTTATGTCCAGAATGCAAGGGTCAGGAGTATGTAACGTACAGAGTGCATTAGTAAGGAGTGTGTATGGACTGAGTGCAGACCTCATGAGTATGTAACATGTCAGGAGCGTGGTATATACAGAGTGCAGGGGTCAGAAGTGTGTTATGTACAGAGTGCAGGTGTCTGGAGTATTTAACAGCCAAGTTGTGCCTTACAGTGGGAGATAAATAGTTAAACTAAACAAGAGCCTACTTGATGTATGTACTTGCGGTAGCACCTGTGCCAACATAATACCCTGTAAAGTGCATTTAAAAGTAACACACAGCTCAGCATACAGAGTGCAGTGCCCAT
Organism: Nanorana parkeri; assembly: GCF_000935625.1. NCBI lineage: Eukaryota > Metazoa > Chordata > Amphibia > Anura > Dicroglossidae > Nanorana > Nanorana parkeri. Next base: position 304,600 of record NW_017307841.1, read on the forward strand.
GAATAAAAATTAGGGTTGCACAGATACCAAGTACAGTACTCGCTACAAGTACGAGTACATGTACCGATACTTTTGAGCTCCAAGACTTCAAATTCAAAAATTAGGAGGCAGCTGTCATGTGTAAGGAGCACACAGAGCTCCTGGGATTTGTACATCTCTGTTTTAATTTACAATTTTGTTTTTATAAATATAAATAAAGGGATGCACAGATACCACTTTTGCGAGTACGCGTAATGGTACTTGCCGAGTACTTACAAGTACGAGTACTGATACATTTTTGTTTATTGTCATGTGACATTTTTTCTTAAACAATACAGACTAATGATTTCAGGACAGTGGTGGAGCGCCAAAGCCAGGTCCCAGCTGCAAACGCTGCTACTCTGGTAGTTCTCATGAAAATGCCAAGTATCTGCACTGGTACTCGAAAAGTATTGGTGCATCCCTAGTAAAAATAATGTACAACGCAGTGTGCATGTGCAGAGTGCAGGCCTCAGGAGTATGTAATGTACTGGGTGCAAGGACCAGGAGTGTGTTATGTACAAAGTACAGGGGTCAGAAGTATGTAACATACAAAGCGCAGGGGTCAGCACTGTGTTATGTATAGAATGCAGGGGTCAGAAGTACTACTGAGAGCAGGGATCAGGAGAGTGTTATGTACAGAGTGCAGGGGTCAGGAGTATAAAACATACAAAGTTTAGGGGTCAGGAACATGTAACAATCAGAGTATAGGAGTGTATTATGTACAGAGTGCAGAGATCAGGAGTATGTTATGTACAGAGTGCAGGGGCCAGGAATATAAAACATACATAGTTTAGGGGTCAGGAACATGTAACAATCAGAGTATAGGAGTGTGTTATGTACAGAGATCAGGAGTGTGTTATGTACTGAGAGCAGGGGTCAGGAGTATATAAAGTACATGGTTTAGGGGCCAGGAACATGCAACAATCAGAGTACAGAAGGATGTTATGCACTTAGAGGAGGGGTTAGGGGTGTGTTTTGTTCAGCGTGCAGGAGTCAGGAGTATATAACATGTATGGTTTAGGGGTCATTACATGCTACCCAGCTTCCTTCATGGGATTTCCGATATCGGTTTTTGGTATCGGCGAGTACGGGTAAAAAATATCGCTACTCGTATCGGTGCATCCCTATCATAAACGTATACATGCATGCACCTGCATATTTACAAAATGATCTTTCCAAACAAAGATTATTCAGCTTTAACACCAGCACATCGCCCTGCAATGTCTATGCCCAACTCTAGTGCTCCAGGCAACTTGATTTAGCAACTTAAAAGCTGCGTGTGATCTAATGCGTAAACGATATCTTTTGTCCCCTTGCAGATAATTGCAATAAGTATCAAGTATGCCAAATTACAGTATAATGAAGAGGAGAGAAAAAATTGTTTGTTTTATTGGAGCTGAATGCAGTAAGGAAATTCTATAGCTCTCCGTGGCTTATTAAATAGTACTTGGCTTAATAATCTGTCATGTGAGTCACTTTTATATTAAGCCGCAGCAATTATACAAATTAAACTCCAACAACTCACATATAAATGTGACACAAAGTCGAACGTTTTTCTTCATAAAATATATCAACGTGTTGCTAGAGAAACAAACATCTAATTAGAAAGTAACGTTGGTGCTACTTAGCAGTGCAAAGCGGTTGGCGGGGCAGGGGTTTTGTAAAACGCGTTCTCACATTTTTCGCAAACATTTTCATGCTTCCGTGTTGTGAAAGGTATGTGTTGCTGTTAGATTAAAAAAATGAAAGTATAAATAGATTACAGACTTGAATAATCTTCAATAATTGGCACGGTCAGCAGCAATCACATTTCACCACTTCGCCCTGCCCCGTGAGCCAGTCTGATTAGAGCCGCAATCAAGCTTGGGACAAAAAAAATAAAAAATAAAAAATGAATTCCCTGGCTCAATTTAAAAGTAAAAAAAGCTTTTACTTTTTTTTACTTTTTTTTTTACAAAAGGCCGCTTCTCGGCCTTTTGGCTAAGATCAAGTGTAGTATCTGTTCTTATCAGTTGTCGGGAACTGAAAGTCCGCTGTCGCCTATGAAGGGTGGATGGACGGACCGGTAGGTTCCTGGCGTAATTGGTAGGGAGCCGGATGAGGTTCCAGGCCCCGGAGTTTTCGACCCTAGTTAATGGGTGGGCTCCAGGGGAGGGATCTCTGAAGGTGAACTATCTCCAGGGGTGCTCAGGAAGTCACTTGGGTGTGGGACCACACATTGACTCACTGATCACTTGGTCACACACCACCTTGCATTTTCTGCACATCGCCTCTTGGACAGGCCTTATGGCTAGTCCGGGGCAATTTTTTTGCACTCGGCCCCTAAGGCCTGTCAGCGTGGTGCACTGGCACTTTATTATTTATGCACTCTATGCACGTTTGCACGATTGGCTTTTTTTAAAAGCATTGACCCACAGATGCTGAAGGTGCAGGTTTCTTCGGGGCCTATTCCTGATGCTGGGAGGAGATTCTGTGCCTCCTACGGGGTTCTCTGTCTCCTACCACCCAGGAGGGTGGTTTCTCTTCGGGAGATCCCCCCTGCCTAGTACTGTGTGGGACCTGTTTCGGCAGGTCCCCGACGGAAACGGTCCACCGGCCTTCGGGTTGGTGGGCCGACAGTCTCAACCCCTGTCAGGAGCCTTGCACTCCGGGGGGTCGGGAAAGTAGGTCCCTTCTTTCGAAGGACCTTGCACCCTTGTGCACGTTTTTTGTGTGCTGTGTTTTCACGGTTCACTTTTTTTGTTCACAGGGGGAAGTTTTGATGCACGTAAAAAAAAAAAAGAAGAAAAAAAAGTAAAAAAAGCAACTCAGGCTGCCCTACTTACCCTATGTCAGGCTATGTTCCCCGTCGACTCACCCACTCACCAAACCAACACTGATTTCTTTTCAGGTTAAATAACGCCCAGCGTCATCCAACCAATTTCTTGTGAGCCCAGGGTGTCAAGGCTTGTCATCAGAAATCTCTGATATATAGTATAGACGTATTTCATTATTTATTGACCTATGTATGTTTTATAGAGCTGGTGTGTTATTTTGAGTTAATTGGATGTTTACTACAATATTCATATGGATTTCACAGGCCACCTCTATAAACGTCTTGATAAAGCTACGGCGAAACGCGTCGAAGAATGGACAAGTACAGATTTGTCAAAGGAAACATGGAACATTATGAAATATGTGACAATATATTTGACTGATCAATTAACTAGGAACATTGTTATAATGTACTCAATGCTAAGAATATCAATCATTGCCATTGTGCACAATACAAATCTGTACGGGATCCTAGAGGTGTTATGCTGTTTATATATGTAATGTGGCCTTGTCTTAAATTATTGTGTTATGTTTTATGGATTCAATGGTTGCTAGCCAGGATATTAATTTATTAAATATGTATTTATTATGAAATGAGCTACGTGTCATCATGTCTAGCTACATCTCTTTGCATTGTTTAGGAGTCACCTAAAAAGCCCCATTCTCTTTGGTTGTTATTTATGAAATTATTCAGTGGTTGGTGTCTCTGTTTGGTGCAGATCCCAACGTTTTTTTTCAATATACATATAATACTAAAGCTGAGGCTCCTAGCCCCGAATGGCATTTGGGATCCGAATTTCCAAATTGCATTCGGGAGCTTCCAAAGCCATTCGGGTCTGGAAACCTCAGCTTTATGATGGGCTTTCTGGAGCTCCCAAATGGTATTCGGAAATTCTGATCCCGAATTTCATCCGGGTCTAGGAGATTCAGCTTTAGTATCAATATCTGTATATGGTTTTCTGTGGTATTTGCAACAAATATTCGTAAGCTCATCCGAAACTAACGAGAATTCGGATTTCATCCGAATCCAAAACCTGAACCGAATTGAATTTCGGAACCGAATCCCAAAATATCCAAACCTTACATGTCTACTATGGTATCAGGACAACAGAAACAGGACAGAACAACAGAAACCTCCCCTTCTCCTAGGATAGGTGTGGTTCTGTAGTCCTTAAGGATAACTGGTACAATGTTAGGCCAGGTGCACACTTGCGCGATCCTGGGTTGCACATCCCGGGACTGCGCATTTGTGTGTGATCTCGTACAACGTTTGCCATAAGGCCTCATTGATTTTAATGGGGCTATATACGTGCGGCAATCTCTGGAAAATGGTACATGTATCTTTTACCGTGATGCAATCCTCTTGTTTTCTTCTACTGCGATTGCACAAGTAAAATTGCGGCAGAAAACTTCCAGATTTGCTGTCCCCGATTGGGGTGCCATTAGAAATAATGGCACCACAAGCACGATCAGAAGCTGTACTCGATCGCCGCACGGTCACAAATCGCCCAGGTGTGAACCGGGCCTAACTGATAGAATGCATTAAAGATAGAGAGCACTGGCAGATTTCTGGCAGAATAAACAGTTATTACATAAACACTTATCAAACAGATGTAACAAAATGCTTTCAACAGTGTATGTAAGAGACCAAAAGGGAGCTGAAGTGGATCCCGACAATTATGTCTGGATCCGCCCAGCTGCGTGACTGACAGCTGGCTCTGCCTATCTAGAGGCAGATAGAATGCATTAAAGATAGAGAGCACTGGCAGATTTCTGGCAGAATAAACAGTTATTACATAAACACTTATCAAACAGATGTAACAAAATGCTTTCAACAGTGTATGTAAGAGACCAAAAGGGAGAAAACAAGAAAATTAAATACTCAAACAAACACAAACACTATATCATACCAACCCAACACCAGCAATTGCCTAAAGTGCTCTTCCTTCTTGATATGCCAGTTGATATATATTATGGGGGATATTGTACATGAACACGAATCTTGCAAGGGAGCTATCATTTTCCCTTTAAATGATCTTTAAGTCGGTGACACAATAATCAATCACAATGTTCTCTATAATCAAGATCATCAATAAAAACAGTAATGGAATGCAGATAGATATTTTTATGCAACTGAAATATGGCTCCTTTCCCCCCGCAGCGTTCCTAAGCTCTGAGTGCTTTTGAATTACTGCCGTCTTTAGGGTTGGTGATGATAACTGCTAGTAAACTGTATGTGCTAGCACTTAGCATTGTCTTTTTTTGCCGCCAGGCGATTGGCCAGAAGGAAGAAATAAATCATACAAATATTCAAATAAATAAATAATGTATTTGTTATCTGCAGCATTATATATATATATGCACTTATGAATGTAGCCGAGTGGGTTTAGCACAGTTCCCTGGCTACAAAGTTTGCTGTGTTGGTCATGTGCAATCATCACAGAGGGGCACCTACTTTCAATACCTGCCAACAGCAGTGCTCTGAGCTTTTCTAAACCAATAAACAGGACTGAAAAGAGGAGGAATATGTCAGGACGTCAAGCAAAAGTCAAGATCTTCATATTGGCAAAATATATGCACCATTGGAATCCATATAGAGGGGTTGTTTTTCCTGCCAAATAATTTGTACATCTGTCCACCCATTTTTAAAATATGCACAGTGTTTTCAGATAGCAAAAAGGAAGGAAAAAAGGAAAGAGGGTAAAAGAAAAGGGTAGAGTTTGGACCCTAACCCATCCCGACCAAGAATTAAACTGTTACTGTTGATGTTAATATTGCATTTTTTTTTCTCCTTGGTTCTTTTTTTTTTTGTTGTTGTTTGTGTCGTCATATAGTTTTGTCTTATGTGTATTTTCTTGCATATTGCTTTTGTAAACACTGTCAGCTAATTTAGTCTGCTAGGGGTTATAAATCTAGATTAATACCCTTAAGATTTAAAATAGGGGTGAAGGATTTAACGGACTCTGAATTGGACTCCCATGGACATCATGTCAGGTGGAGGAGGCTTTGGGCTATAAAGTAACTCTTTTTGTGGGAAAGGCCAAGACCCCTTATAGACAATCTTCTGGCATGATCTGAATGGGAAAACACTTTGGTTGGAATGGTATGGTCTCACCCATGGTGGTTGCTTGGTAGGGGTTTGCAACCCTACTCATGCATAATAAAGGCTTATTGAGCCTATGGTCCTGTATTAAAGATGCTGGGTAGGGATTTCATGACAGTAACTATTTTCATATTAATATCAATGGTTACTGATTGGCTTGCTAATAAAATAATGCTATTAGTGTGGGCTTAAAGTAAACCCCGGAGAAAAATAGCGATTCAAGATTGAATCCTCACTAAGGGGACCAATAAGGAAGTTTCTATGAGGAGGTCTTAAGAAACCATATGTATATAACATGATAAGGCCAGCAATCTATACCTTGGCAGGGTGAATTTAAAAAACCTGCCAGATACAAACTACAATGTCAGTGTTTTGTAATGTAATTGGTCTTTTTTTTCTCCTTTTTTTTTTTCTTTTTTCTTTTTTCCCCCCTCCTTTGTGAGTAAAGGTGTGTTTTGTGATTTTGTGTTTCGAAGAAAACAATAAAACTTTTGAAAGCAGATAGCAAAAACAGCCCGGTGACTTGACTTGTTACTACTGTGGTTAAGATAGATCGCCTCCATGCCTCAGCCCATAACGGGACTGTGAAAGAGCAGCAACAGACCGATGAGGTCATCTTTCTGCTCCCTTATCCAGTCAACATGTTCTTTGTCAGTGAAAGCTGCTCCTCCCTCTCCATATCTGAATGCTGAGTGACAAGAAGCTAAATTCGAGTCAATTTTAGATATTTAACTAGTTGCATGTTAAAATATATTTAATGTTCTTTAAGTAAACACAAAACTGCATTCGTTGTCTTGTTCTTCGCTGCCAGAGCTGTTTTTGGAATTTTTGGACATGCGTTATAATGAACATTTTAGGCCTGAAAATGTAAAAGCGCTTTGGAGGTGATGGGTTCTCTTGAAGGTGACATTAGGGGTCTATTAGACCTCTAGTGTCACCTTTCCACTTTAATGAAGCTGATCAAGCACAGATCATATTTGATCAGCTTCTTCCCCGGGTTCTCTAGCCAAGCAATAACAGCTGAGGAACTGGAAGTGATGCAAACAGCAATCAGCATTGCTTCTGGCTTCATTCAGCAGGGAGATCAGGGAATACATGTTCGCTGGAGGCAGCAGAGCCCGTAAAGCAAGACAGGGGGTGTCAGGTGGGGGAGTCTGTTTACTGGCCCGTGGAAGCAATCTGGCGGCTTCTCCTGCACAAATAAATACTTATCGAGATCCGACTGCTGTGGCCTCCTTAGAGAGTTATCTCTCTCTCCTGAGTGCACATGCCCGTTAGGGCCCCATTGATTTCTACAGGGCTCATCTACCTTTGTCTTCTGGCCGGGAGATGAAGGTAGGCAAGCCCCAGTAGAAGTCAATGGAACTCGCCCCATAGACTTCCTAATTATCATTTATCAAAGAAGTGATTTCCCTCATAATTCCTGAATTAAAGACCTCTGCAAGTTGCTTAATTTTATTCCCAAATCTGTTAAATAAGTACAATGGGAATGTTATATTGAATATAGTTATAGAATTTGGTCTAGGGCTGACCTGAAAGAAAACTGAAAATTACTTTTCGACTTTTATTTCATTCATTGAGTGAATGTCTTGTCAGTAAAGCAATGGAGGGGCCGAGGGGGCACCATTATTGGGCTCTTCTTAGACCATTATTTGCCCTTAATCCAGCCCTGCTTCCTCTTGGGCACCAGTGTGTATGTGACAACAATGCAGTGAGTGGGTTGAGGCAGAGATGTGAATTCCATTGAACACATGGTTGGCATTTTTACAAGCTCATATTCAGGGTTATTCAGAAAATAACAATAGCCACATCTAGCAGGATTTAGCTGGAATGCCTGCCAGCAGGCAGCCGTCATGTGCACTGTTTCACAGTCATTAAGAAGTTGAAGAAATAAGGATTAAAAGAAGAACTCCAGGGAAAATTATTATTAACCCTTGCAGTAGGACTACCCCTGACCCTGCAAGTGTTAAGTGCTTCTTTGTGTCTAGGAGGAAAATAACAAAGCTATACTTCCATGAGCCTCTGAGCCGGCTTGCTCTGAGACCTGTCCCTGGAGCCTCTCTCCCCCTCTACTCCAGTGGTTTAAGGCTCTGTAAATCAATAAGTTCTATACATGAAGAACATGAGGACTCTGAGGCTCATACATCCGCTGCAGCATAGGAAGAGACAGGCAGGAGGGAGAGCTGTTACAGCAGGCCAGCTCCGAAGATCAGGTGAGTATAACTTGAGGTGAGTATAACTTGACTATAACTTTGTTATCTTCAACCCTAGACCACAACAAGCAGGTAATCCTTGCTGTGTGGGGGTAGCCCACCGCAAGGGTTAATAATAATTCTTCCTGGAGTTCTGCTTTAACGTGACAAACCTGGTTTATTTGAACTGAGCCTATGTTACAAAAATGCACAAGCACAGGTTACCAAGGGCTCAGTCACACTAGATGCAGTGCGTTTCGGCCCGATTTTGGTCGGAACGCACTGCCTCGCATTGCGGCCGGCTCACTTTTTAGTGGAGTAGGAGGGGGCGTGGCGGGCCATTCAAGTGAATTGTGCCGTAGCCACGCCCTCTGGACGCAATGCGATCCGCCGCACGGGATTGCAAGGCACATTGTGCCTGCGGTCCGGCCCTGTGCGGTGCGATCAAAATAGTGCTTGTAGCATTTTGATGGCACCGCACAAGATTGGACCGCAGGCACAATGTGCCTTGCGTTCCCGTGCGGCGGTTCACTTCAATGGCCCACCACGCCCCCTCCTACCCCACTAAAAAGTGAGCCGGCCGCAATGCGAGGCAGTGTGTTCCGGCCAAAATCGTGCCGGAACGCACTGCATCTAGTGTGACTGAGCAATTAGTGAACCCAAAGTAATAATTTGTAACACTGTATCTTTCTCTTTGCTGAACCTGCTGAACAGAAAGAAGGGACTTAGTGCCATGTTCTAGCTAGCAAAAGATTTTTGATTGGCTTTCATGTCAATTACTCTTTTTTTTATTTTTTAAAAGTCGATGATTGAAAAAAGAAATACGAAGATATGCATTTTTGGTCATTTTACCCCAACAGTTTTACATTCATTTATTTATTCTTTTATTTTTCACACACAGTAATAATTGGTAATACTGTATCCCTTCCCCTTCCCCTTCCCCATGGGTTTCTAGTCACATGTCTAATAGTGATGGGCTGCATGTTCGAGTCGAACATAGGTTTGACTCGAACATAGCCTGTTCTAGCGTTCGCTGAACGCCGAACATTGCAGGATGTTCGCGGTCTGTTCGACCGCAGGACATCCCACAATGCAGTGCACCCTCCGAAACTGTAATTGGCTACAGTCTTGCACCTGACCGCAGGTCAGGTGCAAGACTGTGCCAATCAGGGCTCAGTACACATTTAGAGCCATGATTGGGCACAGTCATGATGACTCTGCCCAATCATGTCTCACAGACCCTTACCCTTACCCTTACCCTTCCCTGAACAGGGCAGCACAGTGGCGTAGTGGTTAGCACTTCTGCCTTGCAGCATTGGTGGTCCCCAGTTCAAAACCAGGTCACTATCTGCAAAGAGTCTGCATGTTCTCACTGGGCTTGCATGGGTTTCTTCCCACACCCCAAAGACATGCTTGTAGGTTATTTGAATCCTCTCTAAGTTGGCCTTCTATGTATACATGTGAGATAGGGACCTTAGATTGTAAGCCCCTCACGGGTAGAGACTGATGTGCATGTGCAACTATGTAAAGTGCTGCATAAATTATCAGTGCTATATAAATAAATAAACATGCTGAACATAAACAAGGGGCTTAGTGCCGTGTTCTAGCAAAATATTTTTGTTTGGCTTTCATGTCAATTACATGATCGGCCACCACGTTGATTGTTGGCAGAGGTTGGACCAAGGTTGACAGTTAAAGGAATAGTAGAGGTTGATATTTAACTTCAGATGTCTGTATCTCCGGATATATTGATTACTTTCACACTGAGAATAACCTGTGCTGGTGTATTTTTTTTTATTCTACTCTCAATCTTAACTTCCCCACATTTGTGACAGGTTTACATGAAGTTGTGGTACAGCTAACTGCGCAAGAAAAATGTCAAGATGGAAACGAGAGTCACCCGACAGGCAGAGATTGTCCGCTGAGTCAATTTAAATGTAAAAAATGTATGTTTGCCTGGAGTGTAACTTTAAGATCAAAAAGAAAAAAGAAAAAACCTCCTTTCAAGCAGTTATAATGATTACAGCCCACCAGTATTTCTATTCCCTCTGTGTAGCTGTCCGTGGTGCTGTCAGTGCTTCAATTTTATGCAGCTGCTTTACACTGAACTGGGAGGCTTCCTTTTGAAAGAGTGCCATTGTTCATCTAGGCAGCCTCAGCTGTGTTCAGAACTGTCTGAAGCTGGAAATGCCGCATAAAATAACTCCAATTTAATTTTAGAAAGCCTATGTATAGAAAGAATTCCATCATGTGAGCGCATGGGAGCTTTGTACAGCAAGTCCATAGTATAAGACTAACAAATCATCTGCTACCCGAGCCCCTAACTAAACTCAGGCCAGCTTCCTGACTAGCAGTGTGCCCCCTAATGGGTTCCCCAACATAAACAGGCAGCACTTGTACCTTTTTAGTGTTCTGTCAGCACTCAGCCTTGCACACTGGGATTGCCTTGTTATCAGCAGTGCATTGCTGGGTTAATCTCACTAGATCTCAGGAAAAGGCATTTTCCTCCCCTGAGAGGATGTGCATGGTCACATGTCCTAGTCACATGTCTTATAGTGATGGGCTGCATGTTCGAGTCGAACATAGGTTTGACTCGAACATAGCCTGTTCTAGCGTTCGCTGAACGCCGCACATTGCGGGATGTTCGCGGTCTGTTCGACCGCAGGACATCCCACAATGCAGTGCGCCCTCCGAAACTGACTGTGCCAATCAGGGCTCAGTACACATTTAGAGCCATGATTGGGCATATTAGAACCGAAAACGGGGGTGTTCGGCTCATCCCTAATGTCTAGTCACAGGTGCCAGAAATCCAGGAAGTAAAAGGAGAGCTAGTAATCTGCCCTTAGTAAACATGGCCACTGCCAGAAGACTGGGGAAGAAAAGAGAAATAAGGCATGCAAAGAATACAAAGCCGGCAATTATCTCTAAGTATCTGTTCATAAACATTTCTAAAGGTGCCTTTGTTTTAATTTTAAAGATAATGGTAACAAAAAAGCATTTTATTGCAGGAGATTAATACTATGGGGTTGATGTAAAACCTGTTCGCACAGCAAGTAGCTATGCAAATGCGATTTGCAGCCCATTATGGCCATTAGATGGACCCAAGGAACATAGGAATTTCCCATGCTCCTCGGATCCATCTAGTGGCCATAATGTGCTGTGAATCTTGCTTCCTATGATCCTCGGCTCCATCTAGTGGCCATAATGTGCTATGAATCTTGTTTCCTATGCTCCTCGGCTCCATCTAGTGGCCATAATCTGCTATGAATCTTGTTTCCTTTGCTTCCCAGCACCATCTAGTGGCCGTAATACGCTGTGAATCTCATTCACAAAGCTGTTCGCTATGCAAACTGGTTATAAATCAACCCCTGTGCATGTTCTGTAATAAAAACTTCCTTCCTGCCTGCTAGCAAACTTCTCCTGATTGTTGAGTTTTACATGCCTTAACGTCGAGATGAATCAACTCCAGTGCACACGTGGTGGAGTCAGTGGCGTCACAGAGGGAGTGCGGGGGTGCGGCCCACACCCGGGTGACACCAATGGAGGGGTGACACCAAAATGACTGACAGTCATTTTGGTGTTACCGCCTCTGAAAAGTCAGGCACTCGGTCATGGAGCGAGAGCCCGACAGTGTCAGGAGAGAGGAGGGGACACGGCGGCATACCTCATGCCGCCTGGTGAACGACCCCTCCTCTCTCTGCCGGCGTCCATCACCAAGATGTCAATAAGATGGCCGCGATGATGTCATGGCGGGGTGTCACCCAGTCTCCACTCCGGGTGACACCCGGCCTCGGGACACTCCTGGTTGGCCGGGCCTTTCAATCAAGATGGCCAAAGATGCCAAACGAACGGGAAAAGACGTTAGTACAGGCGAGGGAGCTTGTGGATGTTGCATTGCTGGGGCAGAAGTAAATGTAGTTTTTATTTAAATAGAAATATGAATATTGCTACTGGCAACTCTTCTTGAAAGTGCAGGTTCAATGACTGTCGTGTTGGCTTCACTATCTAGCAGATCACTGACCGGGACAACCATGGACCAGATCAGGACCTCACTGATAGCCCAGAGTCTGCACCTCTTAAAACAAGTCAGTAGCCCCTACTTCAACACTTATAACTTTCCCCTAATGGATCTGTCAGGATATAATCTAGGGTAATAACAGCACCATACTAACTGGAACTGGATTGTCACATGCCAATTAGAATTTTAGTTTTTTTTTTTTTTTCATATTATAGTGGAATTGGTAAGAACTTACACAGGCTGGGAACTGTATCATACTTGGCCATGTGGAATAGGCCTACGCTGTCAGTCACATCTCCAACCCAGCAGAGAGCTCTACTGCCCATTATACTTAATCTAATAAGAGAACCTTTTTTTCATGGTAATTCCCACTTAATAAAATTCACCTCATAGAGAAATATAATCATGTGGATTTATCCTGTTAGTTTGATAGATGATCTGTTTTTAACATTCATTCTAAATTGTATTATTGGAATGAGTCTGAGACTCTGGAACGTTTTGCCTATGTAGCCCAATGTACTTGAAATCACACGAGCTGGGAATAACAGAGAGGGCTTGTAACTTATTTAAATGACAATGAAATATTGAGCTTGCAAAGGATGGATAATTTTTCTCTTATCCTAAGACGGGTCGGCCAGTGATGACCTCTCCATCCAGCAGAGAATAACATGTAGATGTAAGTGTCGAAAACCGACTGTGCAACTAGATAGTTTTTTGAGCACAAGCGTTCTTGTAGCCATCTCATGTATCTGTTACTCTTCTCTAAAGTAAAACTAAACTCAGGAGTTAAATCTTAAAAATACATTTAAGTACCCAAACTATTAACACAAATGTATCTTATTTGTGTATCACCCGGCTGTAGATCCTCAAATCATCTCTGACTTGGTGCTGACCCTGTCCTTCCTTCTGGAGGGTGGCTACTTTTGTTCCCCATGGTCCCTGCATGTGTTGTAATGTAGTCATCGCTCCAAGCTCACTCCCGTGATGGACTACAACCTCAACACAAATTAGTAAACCTGAGATTGTAGTGCATCATGGGAGTGAGCTTGGAGTGGTGGCTATTTTACAACACACACAGGGACCATGGGGAACGAAAGTAGTCCCCCTTCAGAAGGAAGGAAAGTGTCAACAACAATTCAGAGATGATTTGAGGATCTACAGCTGAGTGATACACAAATAAGATATAGTTCTGTTAATGGTTAGGGTACTTGAATGTATTTTTAACATTTAACTCCTGAGCTTAGTGTCACTTTAACTTCTTATTTTTTATTTTAGGTTTATATTGAATATAAAATCATAAGACTTTATTTAATAATACATGTTCAGCCTTCAATAGCCTATTAAGAATGCAAGTTGCCTTTAAATATCTTTTTGCATGTGACCAGTTTACATAAACGCACTAGGCCAGAGGCTGCTTTAAACCCCAGGCGCTCAACCTTCGGCCCTTAGGTACTTGTTATGCAGCCTTATGACCCCAGCAGTCAGTAGTAGGATTGAGAGCATTGATTTGTAAATAGGCTGTAATGGGATCAATATCTAGCAGCTTTGTGTAAAATGTCCCCAGGTTCTATCTCCTGCAGCAGGCCTCCAGTCTCTAACCACACCTGTAGCATGTCCATATTCTCTGACCAGCTAATATGCGGTCTTTAACAGCCCTAAATTGCTTATGTACTGTATGTTGCATATATTGTGTGTCTTCTTGGTGGTGACACGGATCTACAGTTATATGTAAGTGGACCTTCACTACCTTAGACAATAGAACCAATTTTTCCTCTATACAGGAAGATTGGATGACCAAACCAACTCTGCTTGAACTCTTTTCTTTCATAAAAGTGAAATACAAGAGATGAATGGAGACCTGCGATGCATTTCATTCACACAGGCTCTTAGTAATAGAGACTATGACTAAGCGCCAGTGTCTCTGCAACGCGCCAGGGGTCTCAGTTCATGTCTTGTGTTATGCTTTTATGAAAGAATTAAGAGTTTGGGCATGGTTTGTGTGCAGTCATCCAATTTTCCTGTATCGTGGTTGTCAGCCAACGAGCCGGACAACAACCTGGCTAAAGCAGGCAAGCATGGACTAACCTGGAGCGACATATTGCTTTTTTTCTTATGGACTATGACATAAATACACACAAAATCTGACCTCACCATGATATGCAATAAAGCAGCAAGTGCAAAATATAGTGTAAATCACTAATATCTAAATCAATAAATACATACAGGATATGGATATATGTGACACACTGAAAATGTACTTATAGGCATGCAAAATGATGACCTATAATAGTGTGAACTAGTAACGTGTGCATAATATGGAGCCTTTTCATGAAACTATAGACATTAAATAAATATGAGTCCAATCAAAGTCTATGTGAAAACGAATCCAAACTCCAAAATGCCCTCACTGTGCTCACACCATTCAGAGTGTAGCTAACTTCCTAAATGGACCTCATATAAAGGTCTCTTCACACTCATCCCATTTAGACTCGGACCAGAATTGTACCCAGTTCTAGATCCACCTGTTGCTGTTATCGCACTCCTCCACTTCATGAACCTAAATCAGATCCCATATCCAGATGACCATGAATAAAAAGAACATCTACCATAGTGCAGAACGTATCATTCTGGATAAGACTTTATTAAAATATAGACTCAAATAAAAAGGCGCATCGATCATGCATATACAGCAGTAAAACAATATATTGCAGACTGGACCACACTAAGCAGACTGCAAACTCTCTCCTTTGCCTCTGCCTACCATTGCATCTCCAAGCTCCACCCTATATATGTTACATTGATGGGATAAAAATCCCCTGAACCCGAATTTGACTTTCTATTAGCCTCTTGCAGTCCTCCAAATAGGGGTGTCCTTAGCCTTTACACCACCTGAGGAACAGACTTGGGGGGGGTGTGGCCTCGTTATCATTTCCCCACCCACTTCTGGCTTTAGTTCTGGCTGGCCTCCCAATCAGCTCCTGATGTCTTTTGTTGCCAGGAGCTGAGTAGGATGCCACCCAGACCTGTTGCACAGGTTGCCAAGAGCTGGGCAGGGAGATGTGCATGGTCCTTACACATCTCCGCACCCAGCTATTAGCAACCTAGGGTGCTCTGGCCACTATGCCTGCCACCCCCATGTGACCCAAAGAGATGCCGTCTGAGGCAATACCCTGAGGCTACCTCATTATAGGGATGGCCCTGTTTCCATACAGCAGAGCTCAGACTGGCAGGGGAAGAAGCAGCACAAGGAGCCAATCAGTTACTGGGCTAATAGGAGGTGTTAACAGAATTAGGAACTCCTCCCACTGCCAGGCATTGCTTTGTAAACTGGATAGACAGATAAGCAGCTCCCATATATGTATTTTTTCCTGTGTATTAGCTGTTAGACCGGAGTTCAGGTTTAAATAAAATTGACTCACAGCCATTATAATTATATTTTTTGGAAATAGTGGTGCTCCTGCACCTGCATTAACTCAAGGAGATTCTCAGTTTCAGTTTTAAGGTCACTACGGGTGAAATCATTAGCATATGTGTTCTGCTGAACTGCCACTAATTAGCAAAGCAGCGCTTTCCAAGAAGTGCGGAAAACATACATTTTTTGTTATCCCCGGGGACCAGAATGATGAGGTTTTTATACAAAAGCAGCTTTCTTAGCTTCTGACATGGATCAGACTTGTTTGTCCATCACATCCCACAGATGCTCGAGTGGATTGAGATCTGGAGAATTTGGAGGCCAAGTCAATACCTCATGTTCATTGTTGTGTTCCTCAAACCATTCTTGAACCATTTTTGTAGTGTGGCAGAGAGCATTACCCTGCTGAAAGAGGCCACTGCCATTTGGAATATGGTTTCCATGAAGGGGTCTACTTGGTCAGCTACAATGTTTAGGTCGGTGGTCCGTGTCAAAGTAACATCCACATGAATAGCAGGACCCAAGATTTCCCAGCAGAACATTGCCCAAAGCATCACACTGCACTGCAATTCACTTCACCTCTCAGTGGTCATAATGTTATGGCTGATCGGTGTATATACGAAATACACCCATAGAATTCACCTTTCTATGCAGCGCATAGACGTGAACCAGCCGAATAGGAAAGAATGGAATTTCTACATGTAATGCCTTTTCATGCAGCAAAATACATTAGCTTTGCTGCATTAAAACGGAGAAGTGTGAATAGGCTCTTAAGGACAAACATTTTAGGGCCATTCATTCCATCGCATTGTAAAACACATAGCCAAAGTGTCGCATAACTTCAGGGAAAATAGCTTCTGTTGTAACCTATAAAATACATCAGTACTTTGTGTTACAGTATAGTGTGGTGTGTTTTTTTTTAAAGAAATCCCACTAGCTGTATCTTCAGTACAGTTCCAGAAAAATGCTTTTCAAATGATAGTCAATGGTAACACACAATGCATTTTATTAGTGCACTTTCCTTCACATGTTTATGATTACAGGGGAAGGAATGGAAAAAAATAACATACAAAATGCACATTAAAAAAATTAAAAAAAATAATTACACACACATACAGTATATATAACAGGTAGTTCAGCAACATTTTGCCTCCGTTCGCGATCTCCACCCCGGGTGACGAACACAACCGCAGCCATTTTCACTGTTCTGACACATGGTCATGACTTCCTCTAGTCGAGATCACAGTATGATTTGGTGCACGACCAAATTGGTTCGCGACCAGAACCGCGGAACGAATTAAGTTTGTGAACCGAGGTACCACTGATTTAGTATTGTCTATGAGATGGTATGAATGGGCCATAAGGTACATGCTGCAAATATTTTTTACTAAATGTGTTGCAAGCACACGTTTAATTTAATCTCTAAAATGAAATAATTAAAAACAAAACCCAAAATGTTATATATTGCAGCTCATGCCTGCCTTTGTTCATCACCACTAAGCGGGGGATGATGGGATTGGTCATTAAAGTGACACTAAACTCAGGGGTTAAATCTTTAAAATGCATTCAAGTACCTTTACTATTAATAAAAATGTATCTTATTTGTGTATCACTCCGCTGTAGATCCTCAAATGATCTCTGAATTGGTGCTGACACTGTCCTTCCTTCTGGAGGGGGGCTACTTTTGTTCCTCAAGGTCCTTGTGTGTGTTGTAAAGTAGTCACCGCTCCAAGCTTGCTCCTGTGATATACTACAATCTCATGTTTAGTTTACTAATTTGTATTGAGATTGTAGTCCATCACATCCGATTTAGTTTTGTTTTGAACAAAATTCCGAATTCATTCGCATTCGGACGAGTTAGAATTTGGAAATTTGCGTTGCATTTGAATGTCCTAATTTAAAGGAGAACTATGGGGCAACCTTTTTTGCCCATAGTTTTCTTCAGGGTCATGGGAGGACATATACTAAAGTCCTCCGGTGACCCAAAACTCAGTATATAGTAAACTATTGCCCGCTTTATGCTGAGAGCGCAGAGTCGGGACAGATCCTGACAATACTGTCGAGATCCACCCTGCTGGCTGATTGACAGCTGTGCCCACCCTCTCCCCCGTCGGTCCCTCCAGTCAGTGATGGAGAGGGGAATGGGAATCTCTGCAGGAAGAGGATCGGGAAGTCAGCGATCGGCAGTATGTGTTTTCACTGACTTCCCAATCAATAGAGCCGACCTGTGAGATCTTCAGTGTCACAGGTCAGCTTGAATTATGGCAATGAGTGGTTTTCACTCACCCCATAGCTCACCTTTAATGAAATTTGTATGAATATCCAATCATAATGACACGAAAAGCCTGAAAATTGAGAACTAATGCAGCCACCACATCTAAAGACGGGTAAGCTCCAATATATTACATTTTTGCTTGTGAGTTTAGTTATCTTTTAAGTTACAAAATGTTGCAATTATATAGCGTATATACATTTTTAATGAGTATTCCATTAATGCTGGAATGTATGTTTATTATAAATTAACACATAATAGGATTAATCTCCAGAATTCAAGTCATTTTTCAAGGTCTTATCTACATATTCCATTGAAATGTGAGATTATGAACTGATTATGAACCGTAGGTAGATACGTCTCAAAATGGGCCAGTAAACAACCTTTCCTTATAGCAACTTTTCACTTGGTTTGATGGCTGTAGCCGGTTACACTTTAATTGCTTGCTTAGCCACTTAATAAATGGCAGACTATATGTGTTGAGCTATGAGACCCACGTCAACTGTTTAATTAAAATGGGGTCAAATC
Source organism: Nanorana parkeri (assembly GCF_000935625.1). Classification (NCBI taxonomy): domain Eukaryota; kingdom Metazoa; phylum Chordata; class Amphibia; order Anura; family Dicroglossidae; genus Nanorana; species Nanorana parkeri. The sequence continues at coordinate 322,960 of NW_017307841.1, forward strand.
TCAGTTGATTATCTTTTGTTTTAATGAATGGCCAAACCATGCAAAGCTCATTAACATTCACAGATAATGAAGGGCAGAGGGCAAAGTTAAAGGAGGGATGGCATTCCCTTGCCTATGATAGGTTAGACATAATCTTGACCTGTGTCTGCATAAACCGGGTATATAGAGCTCTTTAATCTTACATCTTTTATAAAGTAGTGCCAGGGAACCACCTGTCATTCACCACATGTCAAGATTATAGGGTCATTATGTTGTTTTAAGACAAAAAGCAATTCATGCATTTTATAATTATAACAATAATAATAATAATAATACAGAATATATAATGAAGAAAATGTGTATATTGTTGTTCCTGTATGGATAAAAGCTGAACTCCAGGCAAACAGCTAACAAACAGATGAAATACATATATGGGAAATATATGCTAATTCATTTGTATTTCTGTGCAAGTCTTAATATTCACGCAGCACTGCCATGCAACTAGCCACAAGCTTGGGTTTGGACCAAACTTGGCTGGACCCAAGCTCCTCCAAACACGGAAAGTAGTTCCTTCTGCTGCCTAATCAGCTATGACTGGGGAATTCCCCACCCAAAGCTGTATGTAGAGAAGGTGTATAGTGAAATCATTGACCTTATATGGCCACATGGCTATTTTTGGTCAATTACATTAAACTATCATGGCCATGCGGTCATATAAGGTTAACATTGTCAGCACAAGCATCCCTCTGTTTATGTACAACTGTGGGGAGGGGGCTACCCCAGCCCGCAACTAATTGGGTGGGTGGTATATGGCACTTCCGTGTTTAGAGGAGCTCAGGTTCAGACTTGGCTTGTTCTCTACCATAACTGAGCTCGTCTCTATATACAACGCAGCCAAATGGATGACACTACTGAAGTGTTCTCAGGTTTTTTTTGCCATCTGTTTTTCATTCACTTCCTGTAGACACAACAGGTAGTAAGATCATATCTCTCCAACATGAGGTAAGTTCGTTTTGGTCACCCAGAACAAGTGTCCCTATTACAAGATCTCCTATCTATTCCTTTTCTGGCGACAGTTAAAAATGTTTAATTTACCATCACTTACAGTCCCAGTGGGTGATCACCAGGAGAAATAGAGAGGGTGAATCTCCCTAACAAGGGCACAGACAGTACAGACCTGACCGGTGTTTTAAGCTTCCCAACTCTATTCAAAACAATGCTTATAAAATGTTTTTGCTTTAGATACACTTTAACTGAGCTCGTGGAAATATGCTTAAAGCTGAAGTTTAATCTGGTTATATTTTGCTTTCCCTGGTTCCTTCTTTCCCCCCTCATCAATATGCTAGTTACATTTTTAAATAAAACCTTTCCATTTGCATTGCATACCTTATTTCATACCCCATGATGTCATCAGTGGGTCATTTTGCTTCTCTATGCAATGCATGCAGATCATGGCTGGTGGGAGGGACTGTCAGGGTGCTGTACATAGCTACCTGAAACATCACAACACCCTGTCTCAGTACGCCTTGTCAAGAACCCTCCGGCCTGATGCAAACAATGGGTTGGCTCTTGGGAGGAGTATTGCAAAGGTCAAAATACCTTAATGGGTGGTTGGCAATATGGAGGAGTGGGCTTTTCTAGGCAGACTGCATTTGAATGCAGACCACCCGAGGCAATGCCCACATGTGATGCTGAGCCTTCATGATTGAAAGAACTGATGCCCAATAAAAAGGGGCTGCCCACTGACAGTCAGAGTAAAGAGCTAGATCAGCATTTCTCAACTTTTTTCCCCTTAAAAAGTATGCAAAATCTTGAGGCACCCCAGTCTAAAACATACAAAAGTAAAACATGATGGGGTCTGGTATGGATTTTAAAGGGGAACCCCATGCAAAAGCACCGAAAAATGGGATTCCCTTTCACATCAGTGTCCCCTTTCAAATCAGGAGCCTCCCTTTACAATAGGAGCCCCTTTACATCAGAAGCCCCCTCCTTTCACATCAGAGCCACCCCTTTCACAGTAAGAGCCCCCCTTCTTATCAGAGCACCTTCATTTCACATCAGAGCCTCCTTTACATCACAAGCCCATCTTCACATCAAGAGCCCCCTTCACATCAGAAGCCCCCCCCTTCACTCAGGAGCCATCTTCACTTCAGCTCCCCCCCCCCTTCCATTTCTCCCCTTTTATATCAGAGTCCCAACTTCACATTAGGAGCCCCCTTAATATCAGAAGCCTGGCTGAACCATGGAAAGGTATGATGCTGTGTGAAAATTTTGTGGCACCCCTGAAGAAGCCAGAAGGCACCCCAGAGTGCCACGACACCCTGGTTGAGAAATGCTGGGCTAGATTATGCTGAACGTCCTCCACCCAGGAAATGAGGGGAGCTCTATCTCACTTGCTATGGTTTCTAATGTGCATTGTAAGTAGCTCACAGTGAAATCAGAGTAAGCCATTTTAATACAGGACAGGAGCTGGAACATTTGTGTAAAGCTGTGAGGAAAACTGGAGTTCCTGCTCTGAAACAGGAAGAAAGAACAAGAAAGACGTAGCATGGAAAGGATGTAACAGGGAAAAATGGCAGAAACTCTTAATGGAGGGCAAGGACCACCTTGGGCTGTAGACCAGATAGAGAGGGACAGTGTGAATGGTACAGAGAGTCTACACTATGAATATGAAAAGTATCAGAGTCTGTTATGAACACATCCCAGGCAATTTGTAATGTACTTCAAGTATTGTAAAAAGCTGATGTTAACAAGCTGGGTAATTAGTGCCCTAACCTTGTTTTTGTTTCTAGTGCATGTTTCATTATTTGATCTGTTCAAAAGAAATTCAATATGTAATCGTGTTATTTGTATCTAAAAGAATTTTGCTTTGGGCAACAACCGGCCTAAAATAAATTTGAAGCTGCAGTTTTGTCCTGAAGCTGTTAATAATGTATTGCTCTCACGTTTTTCGAGTTCTAACCTATGGTCATAATTAAATACTGGAAAACCTACTTGAGCACAATAACACTGGCTTTTTTTTTGTAAAAACAATAAATGTTTTTTTTAAGGGTGAGATTGGACAACTGAGCTATTTGAAAGGGACAAACGATCTTATCCAATTTTTAGATAGATTTAGGAAAAAGGGGACCTGTCATGGACTGCAATTGCCGATCTCGTTTTTAAACGATTAGTTGCTTGGATGATCCAAAACAAGTATGCAGCAAATCTCCTGAATTAAATGATTGCCATGGGTCAAAGACTCAGAAAGAACAGACAGTGTGCAGACCAGGGCCAGCGATAGGGCGGTATAGGCAGTACTCCTGTAATGGGCTCCACTGGGTCAGCAGGATGATGCTGCCTGTGAGAGCCCCCAGTACAGTGTAATTCCAGAAGAGTGCAAGAGAGCAGTGCAGGATGCTGGAGAGGTAAGTCACCATTTTTTTGTCATTTAATAAGCTTGGAGCCTGTGGGCTCGGTGCAGAAGGGGGGCCCTGTCAGGTTTGATTTCATCGGCCAATGATATAATGGCATATGCGGAGGTACATGGATAAGTCAGGTATGAGGAGATAGGTGTACAGGCCAAGTATAAGGTGGTTTTGGGACAAGTCAGCTACAAAGGAGTAGGTGGACAAGTCAGGTATGAGGAGGTACATGGATAGGTCAAGTATGAGGGCGTAGGTTTACAGGGCTTTCTTAGCTTGGTGTCAGCAGATGGAGGTGGATATGATCAGGTGAGGTGAGTATCAACAGGTAGCACAAAATGTACTCTGATCCCAGCAATAAGGACACAATGTACTCAGGTCCCGGCAGGTAGGACACAACGTACCCATGTCCTGGCAATAAGGACGCAATGTACTCAGGTCCCAGCAGGTAGGACACAACATACTCAGGTCTCGGCAGATAGGACACAATGTACTCTGGTGCCGGAAGGTAGGACACACAGTAAGCAGGCTCGAACCATTCCCTGTACAGTCTATACAGTGTACTTAGCTCTGCTAGCTTACTTTTCTTTCTGAGTTATTTAAAATTTTGCTCATCCCTAATTTTGACAAAGCTGAACCTCCGACAAGCTAGATTTCAGTGAACACAACTGGAAACAATCCGGCTCAATTTTTAAAACTTACAAGACATGGTGTTCCCAACATTATAGATTAGCGACAACAATGCTTTTTTTTAGTAGGGTGGTCCGGTGTATTTCTGTTCTGCCTGAGTAAATACCTTGATCTCTGGTACGTTATGTTTATGTCCCTGCACGGTGTGCATGTTGTCAGTCAAATTTGATTGATGTGCACCTTAAAAGAAAGAGCATTATTTGTCCATTTTAACAATATTAAAGCATGTTTCCACTTAAATATAGCTAGAAACCAAGGTGTTAAATGAGAATATCAATATTTTGGAGCACCACGGAGCTTTGTGGGAAGTTGATCTTCTGGATGTACCCATATTTACAGTATGTGCTGCTAACAATTTGCTCTTTATTAAACTTCCTCTCTGGAAGAAAAATATATTTTTTCCCAGAAGAATATAAATGGCTGTTTCCTTAGCAACTAGTAATCATTTCACATAGAAGAATGAAGAAAAAGTATCGTAGACCTTTTGTCCAGCAATACAAAATTAATATTATACTTACTTTTTCCTCTTTAGTATGTTTTAGGGGGAAAAAAAACTTAATTATTTTACTAAAATATGCATTACAAGAACATGAGAAAGAAAACCATAATGTGGCCAATATAGGTTTTGGATTCCAAAGTAATAAATATTATTTTATTTCATTCTACGGTGAACAAGATTTTAAGAATTAATTCATGCGCAGTCGCCTTGGGGTAGTCCGCTTTGCTTTTTGATCTCGCAGGTTCTGGTTACTCATCATCCGCACCTTTTTTATTTATGAATTCACAAAGTGTGATCCACTGCATTCAAAGTTGATATGGTTTCTTACTGTGAAGATAGGTCCTCATTGTAGAGTCTAATAACACTGGTTAGGTGACTTTTTAACAAAAAAAAAAAGGACAACAGCGTCTTGGTTGAAAACAAAAGGCTGTAGAGAGTGCCAAACCAAAGATTTAAGAGTTTATAGATATTTATTGTCTCGCAGAAGTGCAAATTCAGCATTCAAATGCACTCCTGGGGCTATAATGTTCACCCTTCATCAGGGCTTCAAGTGCTGGTTTCAAAACAGGTGAATGGAGGACACTTCAACCTGGGATTAGACTGCTTCACTTACCTTCTCCAAAAATATGGAGCTGGTTTTGAAAGAGAAGCTCTCAGCAAGTGAATCTTTTATAAAGGTGGATCTTATAGTCCTTCAAACTAAAAAGCTTTTTGTCTTTGGACTTCTATGATGAAAAAGAAAAACACTTTTGGACTAATAAATCTTTGGTGAAGCAATCATCACCCAAACACCCAACCTCTTTTTTACTAATATGGCATGGATTTAAGGATAAGCACAGCAGGCGGTAGCGGTCTTGGGTCTTTAAAGATGACCTTTACACTCAAAAATCAAATTATACCAATGCATCCCTCAATGTATGATATTAATAATAACATAGACATGTCAGGTGTAAAATGCTGCGATTATGAAATACTTACACTTGCAGAGCATTCACTTGCTGCTTCAAAAGGGCAAAATGACTTCAGTTTACCAAAGCAAAGCACACTGGGATTGCCTTGTCATCAACAGAGTATTGCTGGGAAATATCACCTGTACTCTCATAAGATCTCAGGGAAAGGCATTTTTTTCTCCCCTGAGATGATGTGCATGGTCACATGTCCTAGTCACATCTAGTCACATGTGCCAGAAATCCAGGAAGTAAAAGGAGAACTAGTAATCTGCCCTTAGTAAACATGGCCACTGTCAGAAGACTGGGGAGGAAAAGAGAAATAAGGTGCAAAGAATACAAAGCCGGCAATTATCTAGAAGTATGTGATTGTAGATTGTCATTACTAAACATTTCTAAAGGTGTGTTTGTTATTTTAAAGATATAGGTAAAGGTCGCTTTAAAGGAGATCAAATTTGTTTGTCCTGATTTATGGGTTGGTATGTCTCTGTGGTTGAGATTCAGACTGATCCTGTATTGGTGTGCGGCTGAGGGCCTATTATACATAAATGCTTTCACAGTGACAGTTTTTTAATCTTCATGAGTTCCTTCAAAGACCTGTAACTTTAATTTGCCTAGAGAGTTTTAAGGTTGTATGAAGAAATGCGTTTGTAATGTTGTAGTTTCTGTAATAGGTTATTAAAAGGCTTCTATAGCCATTAACATTTTATTTTATATATTTGTTATTGCTTGGGTGGTGGGGGATGGCCTAGCAGTGTTTCGGTAGGCTTTTGGGGGACATCTGATTTACCCTTGGTCATGCATTGCATTGGATTGTATTTCATTACCTAGCTTGCATGCTTCAGAGCTATTGGTAACCTTACTTGGTACTGCATCTGTGAGATAATGGTATAATTATTTAATGATAACAATCATTAACATTCTTTTAAACATTGCCTGGTCTTTTAGTCTTCTTTTCATTCCAATGGAATTTTCATTCCAATAGCTTTTGTACAGGTCATCATTAAAAAAAAAAAATCTCGAACATAAATGCCTGCTTTCCATTGACTTCCTTATGAAAAAAAAAAATCAGAGTACATCTGAACCCATTTGCTAATTATGGAACAAAGCCCTTGCTATTGTTATGTTACAATGTTCTTGAAAGTAGTCTTCCACTTGAATCTATAAAGATGATTAGATAATGGAGCCTCACCTGTAGAAGCATCCCTGTTCATTTCCAGTATTGTAGTGTTTAGAAAACTCTGAATGGTTTATGTAAGATACACATCCACATGGAAACTGTTCTTGCCACCTGTGAGCTACAAAATGCTGACATTTCTCAAATATTTATATTAGGTATAGTGTAGTTATTATGTTAATTTGGGCAGACAGCAATCGATTGTCTAATAGATAAAATTAATTTTTTTTAAATAATAAAACGCATCTTTAGAGAAGAGAGCAAAGAAAATCAGCGTTTTTGATTAGTAACCCTGTAAACTGATGCGTTTGCCACCACTGGCTCGTTTGGTTGTTTTGGTAGCAGACCACCGAAGCAGCCTGATCAAACCAGATATTAGTTGCCATATATTTTTACTGACCATTTTAAAGTGAGAAAAATAAGGCTTCCAATGTTGCCTTCTGATGGCTATAAAAGACCGCTGCTGAAAGGGGAAACAGTAGACATGCACAGCTTCAGATTGCCGTGACTCTACAGCTATGCTCAGCTGAGTAAACACACAATACAGAAAAATGGTATACATGAGTACAATCAGGGAAGCAGGAGGTTTATGTAGAAGACACATATAGCTGTTAGAAAGCATGCATGCACTTTGTACTGCATAAGCGATGTAGCACGAAATGCGTTGAGCCATTCTTACCGCAATATGCACCTTCCTCAATAAACCTGTTTTCTTTGTTGTACTTATGGACTCGGTTTTCCTGTATGTTGCAAGGTATAGGCTGCTCACGTGCAGACCACAGCATTGCTCAAAGGGGCCTTTCATACAGTGGAAAATAAAATATTGTACTACAAATGGTGAACGTTCTACTCCAATATGGAGGGGTAAAGCCTTATATAGCAATAGATGGGTGAACGGCTCACTAATTCAAAGATGCTTTATTTGATTGTTGCAAATATCAATTTAAAGCACCATTAGGTTAAGAACTATTAGTCCAGTCCAGTATCTCTGTATAAACCTTTGCCCTTTCAGATTGAAAAGGAGCACTCGCCATTTTCCGTATAATATTTCTTGACAGTCTCCTGGCTGTGTCTGGCCTTATGTAAGGCATGATGCCTCATGTAACACAGTTTTTTTAAGCAAATCATTTTTGCTAAATCTGTTGCAAAGTTTGCTACCTGGAGATTGTGCCATTTCCTCGCCATGAGCAGCATCATTGTCAGACCGCCATGTAAGCTTCTTGAGTTGGCTGTTGGACTGCCTATCTGAAAGGCAATGAAGGAGCTCACTTGGCTGTACATTGATGGGGACCTCACGGGGTCATGGAGACTCCAGTGGTGGTGTGATGACAACACAACGAGGAGCAGAAGCAAGTCCATTAGGCGGCAGTCCTGGACTTCAGTAAGGTATTACCGGTCTTCACTATTAGAAGATATACTGGGGAGGGTCACATGACAGCAGACTCAGATATGTTGAAAAAATTCTTGAGGGAATTGTGAATGGGTGGGGGGAATTGAGGGGTTAAAGTTGACCTGAATTCAAAAAGTGAAGATTTGCTCCGTTATATGGAACATTTAGAAGTATTACTTGTGCCTAAGCATTACACTGAAAAATTTTCCTTTTGTCTGCAATTCCTCCTGAAAATGAGCAGTGCACCTCTACCTACAACCTTATGGCTCTAGATTATCTAAGGCACTGCTGCCTCTGACTGTTAGTCCCAGGAAATTTGATATCACTACCGCACTGCTCACTGGAGGATCTGACATAGGAGAGCAAAGTCCTGCCTCTACCAAGATGGCCGCCTCCACACAGAGACACAGTGCAGAACAAAGCATGGTAAGCCATAGGGAGCAATTAGCTGCCTAGAGACAAATACTGATGACTACACCTTTGCCATCTTCCTGCCTTCTTTTGGCCACAGTTCCCGTTTAACTGCATTTGAACGAAGATGAGCTTTATACAGTTCGCTGTGATTGTTTTGCAGCTTTTCTATAGTTTGAAAAACAACATTTTGGGTGTTAAAATTTACCTTTAAATAATTTTCCACCTCCTGCAACTAAATTCCTACCGCCCCAGAGAAATGGCATCATAAAAAAAAAGACACCTTTCTGAAAACTTTGTGAAAGGCTAAGAAATGCTCAGGGACACAAAGTTAGCATCTGCTAAAAGAGGCTAATTTAGTATTTCACAAGTCCTTATTGAATTTTTTGCATGTCATCACCCATCTCACTTTGAAATCTCCCTTCTGTGCACATAGCACCAATTAATGTAGCACAATGTTAACGTTCACAGGTTTCCAGGTTTCAACAATGTCGAAAATGCTGATTACAGTGGAATAATGTGTGTTTCATCAGTACACAATGTATTCTTTACTTTATATGTCATATCATTTGAAGGAGAACTATAGAACAGATAAAAATAACCAATACAGTGAAAGGATAAGCTGCACTTTAAAAATCCATTAGTTATTTAAAGGAGAACTATGGGGTTAGGGCTTTTCCCCATAGTTCTCCTTAGGGTAACGGGAGGACACAAACTAGCATCCTCCCGTCACCCTGGGCTCAGTATACCGCGAGCTGCTGCTCGCGCTATACTGAGATGCCGCAGCTGAAGCGGATCCCGACAATTGTGTCGGGATCCGCCCAGCTAGGTGACTGACAGCTGGCTCTGCCTATCGCTCCGATCCGCCAGTCAGCATTGTCGGATCAGAGCGGGGAGGGAGGAATCCAGCCACTCCACTGTCACGGCAGAGAGCCATGACAGGATCGAGAGGTGAGCGAGCGCCGGTATGTGTTCGCTCACCTCCCGATCTACTGAGCCGACCTGTGACAGTCTCATTGTCACAGGTCGGCTAGAACTATGAGGTGAGTGAAAAGCACTCAACTCATAGTTCTCCTTTAACATAAAACTGTCATAGGAGAACTATAGGGCCTGCCTCCCTGTAGCCCGAACAGGGAGGGATAATAATAGTGTTACAAAGGGGGTTGCATGGATGATTAATGAGAGGATTAGTGTCAGAATTAGCGAAAGAGCCGCCCCTATAATGAGACAGCCTGAGGCATTTTCCTCAGGTGGCATCTCTTTAGGGCATCAGGTATGCCCTTTATCTAGCCAGAGTGTCCCAGGAGTGTCACGGCCAGCTCCTGGCAACCAGTGACATCAGTGATCTGGGCAAGATGCTAGACAGAGCCAGAGATAACATGCACCCCCCCTTGGTAAACTAGCAGGACCACCAGTGCCCC
>NW_017307841.1:333091-347536 GCF_000935625.1 Nanorana parkeri
CCCCCCACGGCCTTAGGTGGTTGTAAGTCTTTGACTATAGGTAAGGTTAATGATAGGTTTACACAGATAGTTAGTGTTAGGATTACAGAGAGGGCTAATGTTGGGGTGAGTATTCAGGTTACCGAAGGGGTATGTTTTAGACATACAGGGAAATAAGTAAGGACAGTTAGTGTTAAGGTTACAGAAAGGGTTACTTTTAATGGTATAGGTAGTGTCAATTTGAGGGCTTGCTCACACCATGTCCATGATCATGTCAATTGTCAAGCTCAACGAACCTGGTTTGAACAAACCCTTAGTGTTAGGGTTACAGGAAAAATACATTTTACGGTTTCAGGGAGGGTTATTGTCGGGATTAAAAGAAGGTTTATTGTTAGTGGCCATGATGATTAATGTGGGAACTAGTGTTAAAGTTACAGGCAGGGTTTGTCTTAGGGCTATGGGGGAGTTAGCTTGAAGCTTACAGGAAACGGGTTAGTGTTATGATATTTTAACATTACATGAGGGTGCAAGGGTTTACAGAGGGGGGTTAATGCTGAGGTTACAGGGAAGTTAGTGTTAGGGTTACAGGGAGGGTTAGTGTTGGGATTACAGGGAATTTAGTGTTAGGATTACAGGGAGGGTTAATGTTGGGATTACAGGGAAGTTAGTGTTAGGATTACTGGGAGGGTTAGTGTTGGGGTTACAGGAAAGTTAGTATTAGGGTTACAGGGAGAGTTAGTGGAAGGGCACACTAAGGTAGGTCATTACTCTGTATTCTGGGAGCTCTTTGTCAAAGCTATGAGCTCCAGTCTTCCACCAATGAATGCCAATGTATTGTCTAACCAGACCTCTCCATGGATGACCCACAACCAAATGACTAACCAAAAAGCTTCAGTGAATCAGCACATGATGTCATTTTCTAAACCTCCAAATCTCTTTCTTATTCCTTGTGGCAAGTTTGCCAAGGATCAAGAAATTTGATTGAGAGCTACTTCTAGCCTTATAAGGTAACTGTGAGCTTACATATATATACATAGTAGGTGAGGGTAAATAAAGACACAGATTCATCAGGTTCAACCTATCAGGTTCAACCTATACCAATGCTTAAAGAAAAAGTATCACTTCAGTGTAAAAATCAAGTTATATTCCCCCAAAGGACCAAGTGCATGTAGTACTTAGTCCCATTCCAATCTGTCCTGTGGTTGCTGAGCAGCATGTTCAGACAGCTTGACCCCTCCCTCCCCCCACTGCTGTCCGATTACCCTGCTAGCAAGAACAGACCAAAAGAGTATGAGCAAGTTATAGAAGTTTAAGTTATTATTAGGTTTTGCATACACTTCAAATACACATAAACTATTCCTGGTCCTCCCAGAACTTACTACTGATATGGCAAGACAATCCACAGGCCACATTGTGACAAGTGCTGAACTAGGAGGGGGAAATGGAACAATGGAAACTACGTAACATGTGTGCTGTATTCTTAAATAGATAGAGTTCACAGTGTGTGTAACCTTGTATAATAAATATTATGGTCGCCCCTCCACCACAATTATTCACTCTTATTAATTGCGTTGGAATTGTGACCATTATCTGTTAATTGTAACTATGTTTTCATAATCACTTACACCCAGGCAGTCTCCCTTTGTCCACATTAGAAAAATATTTTATCATGCAAGCCATTTGGGAAGATCTCATCTTTTTCATTATAGACTGAAAGATTCAGATCATTTCTGTGAAACCTATTTTCTTCCTGGGCTTAAATTACCCATCCTGCTCTATTCCAATCCGAGCATTGAGAAGAATCCAGGAACAGACTTAACTAGGCAGTTCTCAGATAAGGTAATTGATTTCTTTATGGCAGTGATTTATGCATTTAAAATTCCATCTTGCATATATTAAAGGGACGCTTTAGTATGTTACTTATTTTTAGAAAACTTTGCAGAAACTTGTGTTTGGCGGTAGAACAATGAAAATTCAAAAAGGTTCTTTAACCAGTTGACATCCGCGGTGTTAAACCCCCTTCCCATCCAGGCCATTTTTCAGTATAAAGCAGTGCCGTCCGTCCGTCCGTCCGTTTTTTTACAACGGGCGGACGGCAAGTGGTTAAAGTGTTATTAAACCCTCAGCTTTTTTTTTGCAAAAAAAGTTTGACAAGAGGTTAATTAAATCTGAAAAATCTCAGGCGTCCGCAAATGATCTTGGGGCGGGCGCATGCACAGTTCATGCACAGTTCAGATTTTCGGCCGGGAGACGAGGAGAGACACAAGGTAAGTCTATGGGCAGCGTGCACCCAGATGCATACACCGTGGGACACGATGTGCCAGCAACTACAGAGGAGTCAGCGCTGGATCGGAGACCCGCAGCAGCGCTGGAGGGACAGCTGAAAACGACAGGAAAGAAGAAGAACGAATTAAGAGACATCATTTAAGGTAAGTGCTTACACTAACATTGGGGTGAGGGCAAAAAAATACTTTAATGCCACTTTAAATTATAGCTTAAAGCTGAGCTCCCGACAAACTGATAAATATGCAGTTGAAATACATGTAGGGGAACGGTTTTACTTGGCATTGGGTTTGTATGTTTGTCTATCCTGTCCTGGGATTCACACAGTCCATTCCAGACAGTACTGCCAAGCTGGTGGACCCAGCCCAAGGTTTTTGCTACTGCAGTCAAGCAATAAAGAAGGGTCACCTTCCCACCCCTAGCCTGTGATTCGATAGTAAGTGAACAGCAGCAACCCATTCCTCTGTTGCATTGTTTTCTCCTCCATGCTTCTTGTCAACATATGTGAATGCCCCTAATTGGCTGTCAATCCTGCACCTTGTGCTCACAGTGTAATTGATGCTATGCAGGGTGATACTAAGTCATATTCACTAAACTCAGGAGTCAAATACTAAAAATACATTCAAGTACTTTAACTATTACCAAAAAAGTATCTTCTTTGTGTATCATTTGGCTGTAGATCCTCAAATCATCTCTAAATTGGTGCTGACACTGTCCTTCCTTCTGGAGGGTGACTACTTTTGTTTCCCATGGTCCCTGTGTGTGTTGTAATGTAGTCACCGATCCAAGCTCCCATGATGGACTATAATCTCATGTTTAGTTAACTACTTTGTATTGAGACTGTGGTCCATCACGGGAGTAAGCTTGGACCAGTGCCCGAGTCACCTATCTCCAGGTTTGAGCAATGTCACCCTGTGTTTAATGGGGCCCCATATCAAAGGAGCCCCCTGTCTTTCTAATTGCATTTCTGGATACAGAATACCAATTGCTTTTACATCAGTCATGCAAAGGTTCTATATATAGATTAATTTTAACCAAATGTATTCACCAACCACTATTACTATGTATACAGTATAAATGATTATGTTGCAAGATAATGCTGGGCCCCCTGTATTTATGTGCCACATTGCAGCCTTATAGTCTGCAATGGCTATAGTTATGCGCTTGGATTATAGTAGTTGGGTAAAATGCTAAGCTAAAATTGTATATTTATTCTGTCACAGTCGGGATCGGTATCGGTGCATCCCTAGAAGAAACTAAAGCCCACAGAGGGGGACACGGCCATCCATCAGGTGTCACCAGTACACCAAATGAAATTGTCAAGTGATCATCCTTTTTATGACACATGTTGTCACATTGAAGCCACGCAGGGTCCTCTTCATCAGGCTCAGTATGACTCCTTCATCAGTGATACTGAGCCTGATGAATTGGATCCTGCCTGTCCCCGAAACGTTGCTTCAATGTGACAACATGCGTCACAAAAGGACAATCACTTGACCGTTTAATTTGGTGTGCTGGTGACACTTTACATTCTCATTGATTCCAGCGGTGCTTTCCGCAGTTATTTCAGCACCCACCTCCTGGGGTTCCCGGTAAGGAGTGCGGCAGGACCCCCATTGGACAGCCATCAATCACTACCGACAGTGTGGATGTCGAGGAGTCTTGCATAGGCTGCAACACATGAATGAAGCAAATGTAGAAGACCTGGACCGATGGAGAGGAGAGTATAAAAGCACTTTGCTTGAAGAGCACTTTTATTTTATTTTTTTACCCTGACAGGATTGGTTTAGAGATACATATTTTTTAAAGCAGATAAAATTCACACATATATTTCAGAAAATAAAAAAAACACCGTACATCATCGTGAACAAAGCCGAGGGAAACATAGAATGCTATAGCCAGATCATGCAGAATATAAATACGATATGAATCCACATATGAATTTCAATATGTTTTTGATAAGCACACAGGGCTGGCAGGATCTTCGTCATATTTTTACTTCAATTGCCTGTCAGTAAGGATTTCTCCTGCAGTAACCTTCACAGCGGTGTTTCAGCTCCAATGGAGACAATAGAGGGGGGTGGGGGGCATATTCAGCTATACCCTAAGCGTGAAGATAGTGAGAACTGTATGTAGCATAAAAGAATCTGACCAAGATAAATAGGCTTCTGTTTCCCCTGGCATGTACCGTGCAGAGACGCATGTACAGAATATCTGCAAGCAGAATGAAAATATTTTTTATAATTTTATGTTAAACTTGCTGCTAGCAGGCTATAGAAGCAGAAATAGTTCTCCATATTTCTTCAAAGAGAACCAGTTATACAAAATGTTTTACTACAGCTGAAGTATTGATGTAGCTTTGGAAAATTTCCAATGGCGTGTATGTTACCTTTCCCACGAATGTTGCCGCCATTTTTGAGGTTGGGATTATGTTAAATGGTCCTCTTAATGCTGGCTTGTAGCCCCCCCTCTAGCTTTCCTTATGTCTTCTCATTATGTTCAGAAGCTGGGAAGGGTTGGATCATCAGAACCCTACTTTATAGTGCCCATGCTACCTTATAGGGCCCATACACTCTTATAAGTCCCATACTACCTATATGCCTTGCCTATACTACTATAGGTAGTATAGGCCTTCATGCATCTGAGTGCTGCTGAGATGTCAAGGTTTCTTACCCTTCCTCCTCCAGTTGACTGTGCACGGCTTGTTTTGCAGTATACACTGTTGTTCCTCTTTGGCGCCTTCTTATGACCAAACCCACAAACGCCATCATTCTGCAACTACAAACACAACTTCTGGCAACTTCCTGTCTCAGAGTGTTGATGCAACATCAGTTCACTATTTAACCTTCAGTTTGTCCATTCATTCTCCGCCCTTGCTCGTGTCCAGATCTACCAAGTGCTCTGCTGCAGGTCCGGTTCTCCGTGTATGACCCTGGCTCTGGCTGACAGACCTCCTGGTTCCTGACTCTGGCTTTGTTTCCATTCATCCTGCTCTCAGTGTTCCCTGACCTGGTTTTGATGACTACCTGCTTTGACATCTGACCTCTGGCTTGGCATCGACTTTGTCCAGGACTTCCTCTATTATTATTTGCAATTTTTATTTATTGTTTTTCTCAACAAACCCCTTTTATTTTTAACCTGCACTTTAGTTTCTGTCTGGTTTCTTGGTTCCCTAACATTAGAGTCTGCACCATATGGCTTCCTACTTTATAGTCATTTTTAATCATCGTCTTTAAACCATAGGGCTTTAGCAGTGTAAAATCAAAATAATTATTTAAAAATTGGCCTTATTCTTACCCTTATCCTATTAGCTGCAATGCCTGTAGATCATAAATGAAATTGATACAGTACTATGCCTGTAAATAAATACATACAAGTAGCATACATTTAATACAATATTGTATTGATGCAGCACTATGCCTGTAAATAAATACATACAAGTATCATACATTTAATACAAAATTATATTGATGCAGCACTGTGCCTATAAATAAATACATATAAGTTGCATATATTTAATACCTCAATATAATGATGCAGCACTATGCCTATAAATAAATACATACAAGTAGCATACATTTAATACATCTATTCCAAAAAATCTCTGAAAGAGGTGTCCCCTCTGAAAGATTTGCCCTTGCTTTGATTTCTAGTGACAACTGTAAAAATTTGGATTTGCAGTATTTACATTTCCTGTCTCACTTGCAATGGTCACCAGAAAGAAATAGAGAGTGTAATTCTCCCCAGCTTGGACACAACAGCAATAAGAACAAACTGACATCGGTTTTAATTGTGATTTTATATATATTTTAACAAGTAGTGGCCACAGAGCATACTGCAATCTCGCAAAAAAACCTCACAGGAAGTACACAGGGCGTGTTTAGACCTGTCCTTCTGACCCTCTGCCTCTCTATCTCTGGGATTTGCTGGCAATTCCCAGCTGTCAAAATGAGTTTCTCTGTAAATACAGGAGCTGTAGAAGCTGATCAAAGGTATGAGCTTTGTTCTACAAGTGATATCAGTTAAAGCAACCTTGAAAATTAAAACAAACAAATAAATTAATTTGTATCTAGTTGACCTGTTATTAAAACTTAGTTTACCCTAATCAGCCCCAATTAACTCATCCTTCATTTTCTCTCACTATTTTCTTGCTGGTTCTTTTTCTCTTTTATTACTTTTTTCTAACTATTAATATTTATTAATTTACATTTTTATTTGTTTTGTTCATTTTGTTTAATGCCGCATTAAAAAGTGAAACTTTGCAATTTCTTGTACCAGAATTATACATTTTGCATCACTGCAAACAGAACAAATGATAGAATGAAATCTAAATAAATAAAAAAAAGCAGGTAAATGATAGTGAAGGGGGAAAGGGGAAGATGTTATATAGGGCTAGTAACTTTTTTTGTCAATTGATTAATTACTGCTGTAAAAAAATATCAATATCAATTTCTTACATCAGCAGTATTGCTGAAAGCTTTCACCACAATTAGTTACAGTTACTGTCACATTCAATATTAGTCTTGCAAAATCAGATGCTGTTTAGTTGTTGTAGAACTTATTAGACTCTGTGAGATGATTATTCCTACAGAAAATGTCTTAAATATTGTCCAGTGTTGTTTACGAGAGCTGAGCTGCAGGGGGCACAACTGCTGCTGGGCCTTGGTTTATTAATTGGCAGCATGTTACATTGTGTACAGAATAAGGGAGTGTTACCCTTTTATTCTCATCTTTTCCTATGTCTGAGATGGGAAAGCTTATTGAAAAGGAACGAGCTGTATCGCATTTGATTAAGAGGAAGTGATAATGGTTGGAGTCAGCTTTATATATTTTCTTTTTTCAAAAGTATACACATTTCTAAGAGGTTTTTTAAATAACAATGTGATACAAGGGTTACCCAAGACACAGTTTTTTTCAGAGCACTTTGAAGGGAAATTATCAAAACTGGAGCAGACAAAATCTGGAGCAGCTGTGCATGGCAACCAATCAGCTTCTCTCTTTCATTTTTAAATCTTACCTGAACAAACTGAAGAGAGAAACTGATTGGTTGCCATTGTCAACTGCACTAGATTTTGTCTGCCCCAGTTTTGATAAATTCCCTCCTATGTGTTTGTCCAAACAGAAAGCCCAGTATGAGCCTTCCCCATTGTGACCTTCTCTCTCTGAAGTTGGTAACACCCCAATGTGTTGCAGTGTTATGCGGTAAAATGCAAACATAAAATTGATGCGGGTGTGTTGAGGTGCCATTCAGTTGCAATGGAGAATTTGGGTCCTCGATCTGCCAGGAGATTGCATGGGACACTTCTTGTGGAAATATGCCTCCTGTATATTTTTGATTGATAGATTGATAGATTTTATTTGTCACATACACAATCGTACAAGTATGATATGCAGTGAAATGCTTACACGACTGCAGAGCAGTCGTGACGGCAGCCGACTACACCGGCGCCATCCTTGTAGAGCAGTACGGTGACAAGACGCGGATGTAGAGAGCCTGCAGCTTCTCCTAAAGCTCCGGGTGTCGCCTCTGAACGGCAGCGTGATACAAGTGCAGGAGCGCTGTACAATCTTAACCGCCATTAATCCCCAGTATTGAAGAATACTTTGGATCATGGGTGCTAATTTCCTGGCAGTCATACTGAGCTTCTGGCATCAATACTACATATTTTTATCAAGTCAGCAATTCTGAAGGTACTGCTTACACATTTTTCTCATTTACAGGTTACTTGAAAGGCCATTAATGTAGGTAATGTAGGTCCTACAGGGTTTTTTCCCCCTTTTGCTGAATACCTGGAGTCAGTAAAGGAGAATGATCTCTGCTTACTTAACCCCTACTGAAACCACAACCATAGTGAGTATAACCAGCTGAACTTCACTCTTTTTACATACATCATATGGCCAAACTTTGTAGACAACTAACTATCATACCTACACTATATGACCAATGTATAAACACACCCATCCAAATGGTTGAGTTATGGTATCTCCATTGAAGGGTACATTTTACACAATTGTGCACTTCCAACCTTGTGGCAACGGTTTGGAGAACGACCTTTACTGTTCCAACAAAAATGTGCACAAAGCCAGCTCCATAAAGACTTGGTTTGATAAGTTTTATGATGAGAAGCTGGAAACCCCTGATCTCAACCCTATTGAACACCTTTGGAAATATTATTATTATTATAATACAGGATTTATATAGCGCCAACAGTTTGCGCAGCACTTTACAATATAAGGAAGACGTTACAATCACAACACAATTCAAGAAAAGATGGTAAGGAGGGCCCTACCCCTGAGGGCTTACAATCTAAAAGGGAGGGGGTAGTGCTAGATGAGGAGGTTGTGCGATGTGAGCCAGGTCTTCTCCTCCAACATTAGTACCTATTTTGGCTAAATGGGCACAAATTTCCACAGACACACCAAAAAATCCTGTGGTAAGCCTTCCCAGAAGAGCCGAGGCTGTTATAACCACAAAGTGTGTGTGTTTGTGTGTGGGGTAGCTCCATTTTAATGGCCATGGTTGGTATGCCCAACAAGCTGTGGAATGGATATCCAAAACCTTTGCCCGTATAGTGTAGTCTATGTAGTGCAGAACATCATCTCATGTGCCGGAAATTTTCATAAAATTCCTGAACACTTTTAAAAGTCCCATGCCGAGAAAAAGGATTAGTAAAACATCTACAAGCAGCAATATTTGACAGACAGTCCACTCTTATACACCAGGCTTGTACATTGATTGATGGTTATAGGGTTATATGTAAGCAAAGCTGGGAAACACAAATCACATTCTCAGTAACTTCTTTCTCTAGCACAGCACGACCCTGCAATATAAAGCGAGTGCTACCGCTACTTTATATAGGAGAGCATTCAATATAGCATCCGAGGAGGAAGATTTAAGAGACAGTACACACTTATATTCTCAAACTTGTATATTTATCAATGGTTATAAGCTAGGAAGCACAAATCAGATTCGTAATGACTTTTATTTCCCCTGCATACACCGCATGACAATTTGTAGTGCATTAAATTCAAAAGCAGAGATGATTCTATATTTACATTTTTTTTTCTTGCAGTATGATAGCATTTCATTTAATAATGGCGGAAGATGAGTCAGACATTGTTTCGCAATTTGTTCAGTTGAATGCATTTTTCCTTCATTTCATTGAGTGCAGATAAAGTATTCTTACAAATGTTTCCATATGATTGCACTTGAACTTAAAATTAAAGGACCAGTCCACCAAAACCTTTAGCATTTGGTAGATGCTGGAGGACCTGAACTCTGGAAGCTGTGACCAGTAAAAAGTAGGCAGAGGGGCCAAGGGCTAGTAACCAAAAATGCCAATATGCTCCCTGCAGCTGATCTTTCTTTCCATTACCATGCTTTGCTCTGCCTTATGTAAAAAAATGTCTAACCCTATCTACTCACGATGCTAAAGTAAGTAACATCCATACTACCAGAACCTAGAGGTGTCTTCACATAGCTTCAGAAGTAGAACAACTGAAGTCAAAGAGTACCAACAGACCCCTGAAACTGGGTCTCTCTAATCTGCAAACTTCAGGCATTCCTGGTAGCCTTAAAGGTGGCCCACCTCAATCAGCACCTCCTTATTGGCCAACGACAATGCCCAATCAGAGTGATGTATAAATTGAAGGATATATTAGGTGGAAGGAAGCAAGCCAACCTTTGGCATTACCATACAATGTCAATACTACTTAGGCATTAGCACAGCTTGATTTTCTGGAGTCCCGAAGCACTCCCTTAGACTTGTAAAGCTATGCGCTTTATTTCTTTATTATCTTTAACAAGCTTTCTTTTATATAACTGATTTAGGTGTACATTTCAGAAACAAATAACACTGTTAAAATAATTATTGCAATAATATATTTGTAATTAGTTATGTATCATTTACTTCTTATTGCTAATGCCATAGAAATAAATTATATATGTAAGGCAAGGTTAGCTCCACGCATCGTCTATGAATATGTATATTGTATTTGAATTGGTATTTGAAATCAAGGAACTTAACAAGGTGCTCTTAATTAATGCAGTGTTTTTTCACATCCCACGTTTATGATACCAGGCTATTAAGAGAAGATTTGCAGAAGTAGCAATGTAAGATGAGCTGGCAGCTGTGGTCCCCACCTATGTTCTCTTCTGAAAGTTGATGGTGTGATCTTCAGCTTGCTTATGTGGGTCACTGATGAACTTTAATCAGCCTTCCAAGACCACAGGTTTAGTTTACAACAGCCGTGCTTTATTCAATGCACCGATTAAAATGAACCTACATATTAGGTTGCTTCCCCAATCAGGAGAGCACCAAATGGAAAGAGCGTGCAGGAAACTAGGGTTGCACAGATACCAAGTACAGTACTCGGTACAAGTACGAGTACATGTACCGATACTTTTGAGCTAGACTAGACTAGAGAAAAATTAAAAAATTAGGAGGCAGCTTTCATATGTAAGAAGCATGCAGAGCTCCTGGGATTTTTACATCTCTGTTTTAATGTACGATTTTTTTTTTCTAGTCTATGTCACATTGGGGACATTTGCCCTCAGTTCCTATCTCGAAGATGTAACAGGATGTGAAAGGAAATCTCTGCAAAGCAGACAGTTGCCACCAGAACAGGTGTTCCAATTGGAAGATTCACCCTCCCCTTTTGGCCTGGTGACAACTGTATACGTTATTATAATTAGGGATGCACCGATACTGTTTTTTTCGGTATAGAGTATGAGTACCGATTATTTATCTTTCGGGACTCGCCGATACCAAGTCGATACCGACTTCATGCTGTTCGGCCTGCTCGATGTTGATTGGCTGGGAAGCAGGCTTCCCAGCCAATCAGCATCGAGCCGGCTTCCTGATTGTCCGGGAAGCCAGCTCCATGCTGTTTGGCCGGCTCCAAGCTGTTTGACCGACTTGATGCTGATTGGCCGGGAAGCCAGCTTCCCGGCCAATCAGCATCAATCCAGCCAAACAGCATGGAGCTGGCTTCCCGGACAATCAGGAAGCTGAGCAGACAGTCATTACCCACCGCCCAGCATCCTGACTGACTCCATGTTCCCTCGCGGCACTGCCTGTCAGAGGAAACCTCCCTCTGACTGGAAGTTACGGTATCGGGGGGCAAGTATCAGAACATACTTGCTTGCCCAAATACTAGTATCAGTATTGATGCATCCCTAATTATAATAATTGATGAACGTTTAAGGTGCCCAAAAACAGCATTAATATAAAATCATTAGCCTTTATTTACATAATTTCTTTACATTGTGTGTTATTGTGTGGCAATCCCATGGTAGAATTGGGTGTTATGATCGCCCAGGACTCTCAGCCAGAAGGGCTAAGAGGTATCAGAAAGGAAGGGTTTTTTTCTGGATTCTGCTTGGAATCTGGGAACTGGAAGGTTTCAAAGGGATTCAGGGAGGGAATAAAGCTCCATTCTTGGGTCCAGGGTTTAGCAGTGACCAGAACCTGATGATTGCACAGGTGTGCACAACCCTTAGGTAAAGGGTACTGACTAGGGGAATTAGCTCTGGCAAACAGAAACAGATGGTGTTCATGAGTCAGGAGGACTCCCCCAGAAGTCAGAGAGGGGTCAGGTGAGCTCCTGCTGGAAAATAGGAACAGACTGTCTTCAGGAGTCAGAAGGACTCCACCAGAATTCAAAGTGGAGTCAGGTGGTGTGTGTGTGCTAGAGGCACATGAATACAGCCAAGGAGGCTGGGAGAGCCAAAAACCTGAGGGGCCACCAGCACAAGTGCGGGACAGCACTACAGAGGGGACCGGTGGGTCAGAATTATTAATGTTAAGAGTGGAAACCAGGAGGCTATACTTGTGTTGTTTTGCAAGCAGTGCATGGATGCTTTACTGAACAATCCCTGGGATGGTATACAAGGTGGATGTGTACATTTTTGTTT
Source organism: Nanorana parkeri (assembly GCF_000935625.1). NCBI lineage: Eukaryota > Metazoa > Chordata > Amphibia > Anura > Dicroglossidae > Nanorana > Nanorana parkeri. The sequence goes on from NW_017307841.1 coordinate 345,270, forward strand.
AAATAAAAATGGGCTACCAGGCCCTTAAAAAAAGATATTGCGAGTGGACTGCATTCTTAAAATGCTCACTATATGTGTAAATATCCCCAAACATGACAATAGTAAAAGCACAAGATGTATGAAATAAAATAGAGAATTGGATTACCCTCAAAAGGCTGTTGTCTCATTCATACCCATCTCATTTAACCTTCCATTATCTACGTTTTATGATAATACATTAAAACAATCAAGTTTTGATTTCCAGTGTGATGTATTTTCACAACAGAGGTATTATGAGATGAATTTTTAGACATTTTTATGCTCTACGCATTTCACGAGCGAGTGGATTTCTTCCTCAGGAGCTCAAGAGGCCTTCTGCAAGTACATGATCAATATTAATACAATACATCATAGCTGCATAGGCTAGTACAAATACTCATAGTGTCGAGATTACCAGTTTCTTGCTTCAAACTGTGAGCAGAGAAGCATTGGAGCCACAGCCTGGTGTACCTGTTGACAACTATGACATTTTGAATTTCCCATCCCATTTTAACCTGGTGGCAATGATGACCAGAACACATAAAGAGGGTAAACCTGTCTAATAAACACAAACAGTAATATAAACCTGACAGAGGTTCTCTGGGTATGGTATGGAGGGGGGGTTGGCTGTTGACTCACTGAACAGGAAGAGTAGAGGCAGCATCTGAAAAATATATATATTATTGGGGGCACAGGCAGCATTTGAAACTGTGAAGTGCAGTTTTAACTCTTCCTTATTTTACTCAATCCGCAACTAAAAAGATTTTTTGGCTGGAGTTGGGCTCTCTAGATGAATCAGAATTCATACTGGATCATATTTGTCCATACATATGACCAATATTGAAAGGAACTGGCCCTCATTTCTCTGTTTGTGGTCAGCTTTTAAAGTGCACTTAACTGCAGCTTTAGCCACACTAGCCCAACTTGCCCTTCCTCCCTAAGATCCTCTTTATTTATTTATTTTTTTAAAGCTCCCTATACATACGATTTTCCTTTAATTTTTAGGCTGGTATGTCTTCATTCTTGGTTCTGGGTGGTCCTTCCTGGACTGAATGGAATGACATGGCAGCGCCACTCAGTCCAGGAGTACTGTGAGCCTGGGACTATATGACAACGTAGGCTGAACTCACAGTCATTCAACCTAGAAAAGATTGGTAACGCTAGGCAAAGAAAGAAGTTGGGTATAGTGCAAGGCAAGAGAGGGTGTGTAGTGAATGGACACAATTTTAAATACACTGCCTGGCCAAAAGAAAGTCACACACTCTAATATTTTGTTGAACTGCCTTTAGCATTGATTACGGCACACATTCGCTATGGCATCGTTTCCATAAGCTTATGCAATGTCACAACATTTATTTCTGTCCAGAGTCACATTAAGTTTTCACCAAGATCTTGTAGTGATGATGGGAGAGTCAGACCACTGTTTAAAGTCTTCTCCAGCACATCCCAAAGATTCTCAAGGGGGTAAGGTCTGGACTCTGTGGTGGCCAATCCATGTGGGAAGATGATGTCCCATGACCCCTGAACCACTCTTTCACAATTTGAGCCCGATGAATCCTGTCATTGTCATCTTTGAATATGCCCAATGTGCCAACAGGGAAGACAAAATCCATTGATGGAAAAACCTGGTCATTCAATGTATTCAGGTAGACAGCTGGCCTCATTTAGCACCCAAGAAAGATCCATTGTACTAAAAGATTTCTTTGTATAAAAGTAAAAAAATGTTTTACTATCTTGATTATCACACGATTTAGCCTTGGCATTAATTCCATAAGCTTATGCAATGTCACAACATTTATTTCCATCCAGAATTCCATTTATTTTTCACAAAGATCTTGTAGTGATAATGGGGAAGTCAGACCACTGTGTAAAGTCTTCTCCAGCACATCCCAAAGATTCTCAATAGGGTTAAGGTCTGGACTCTATGGTGTCCAATCCATGTGTGAAAATGATGTCTCATGTTCCCTGAACCCCTCTTTCACAATCTGATGCTTATGAATCCTGGCATTGTCATCTTGGAATATGTCCAATGTGCCATCAGCGAAGAAAAAACCCATTGATGGAAAAACCTGATCATTCAGTATATTCAGGTAGGCAGCTGACCTCATTTTATGAGGCATAACATTGCTGAACCTAGACCTGACCAACTGAAGTAACTGACTCTGACCTATTTGCTTAGCTAAATCCAGGTGGTGACTTTTTTTGGACATGTAGTATGTAGTATATATATATATATATATATATATATA
>NW_017307841.1:347657-365745 GCF_000935625.1 Nanorana parkeri
TATATACAGTATATATATATATATATATACATAGATTTACTTTTAAAAAAATATCTCTATTGTTGTCAATTTTTAGCATTACAGGACATGAAAATGTTTCCAATAACTACATAACTGATAACAAAATAAATTCCATTTAACCGATCCTGTCCTCAATTATAGAAAATGTGTAACAGACTTTACATAAATGCTTTTATTTTTTTGCTATTAATTTATTCATTGCAACATTTTGCTTTCTCCTCCAGCCAGATGGGGCATTGAGAATGCAGCTATGTGTTTATCAGTTTGAAGCCAAAAGCGTAGAGTTGGGTTCACTATCATCCGTCTGGTCTGTGCGAAACATAAATCTTGAAAAACGATGACAGCATGCCATAATGTTAGAATCATCATAATGGATGTGGAATCATTTTAATTATTAGACGCTGACAACCTTATTTGCTGAAGGCAGAGATGTTCAGCCGTAGATGGACAAGGTCTGATACGTGTTTTAGAGGGACAAAGGTGTCAAAAGTGTGTAATTTGCTGATTTCTTCTCCTGCAGCAATTCAGTCTTAGAAATCTACACTGACGAGTTTACATTCACTAACCCGCTGGCATTTTTTCCTTTTTTTAATATGTTTTTTTTTTCATCCTGATTGGATGAGGTCTTTAAAGGGAAACTGTAACAGTTTTTGGCCAATTTTATTTTAAGTTTGAAAGTTTACAAACTGATGTTTTTTAGAAACAGCATAGCTCATGGTACCTCTGATTGGGGAGCTATAGGTCCTACTCAGATAAGAGCAGAGAGACCTCTGCTTGCACACAGAGAGAAGGGGTCCATCTCCCCAGCATCCTGGCAGGGGACAGGCTTTTCTTTTCAGCATGTGGTTGCTTTCTAAAGAAAATGAACTGTAAGATTTAGCGCACCTTTTGTTTTGATGGATCTGGAAAGTGTTTAGCTGATATATTCTGAAAGTTAAAGTATCTAGTTTTAGATAGAGTGTCTGGTTTTCATTGCTGTCTGTGTCCCCGTTAGGGAGATTCACCCACCCTATGTGTCCTGGTGACTGTTATAATTGAAAGTGAAAAAAACCACACGTTTTGGGTCACACACTCATGTTAAAATAAAAGATAAATAAAGCCAAACCTTTTTTCATAATTTTTTGGCTTCACTACATTTACTAATGTCCTCCTGTGACCCAAAGTCAGCACATAGCATGCTACTGCCCACTATATGCTGGCAGCACAGCTGTGAAGGATCCTGACAAGGTTGTCGGGATCCATCTGGCTGCCTGTCTGACAGCTGGCTCTGCCTCTCTAAAGCCAGAGCCAGCTGTGCCTACCCCCTCCCCAATGAGCTTGGAGGAACTGGAGGGAGGGAATCCCTGGGGGAGCCATGGGTGATAGTCTCCCTGGCTTGAAAAAGAAGTGAGTTACTTCGAAACGCGTAGCCTTGTTTTCCTCGTTCCACACAGACCCAGCCTCCGCCAGCCTCGTGCCTTTTAGTTCTGCCAGCACTGGACACACATTGATTGTTCCAGTTCAGCCTAATACCATCACACTGGCACCCTAACCACGGCCGCAGCATCGCATTATCAACAGCCGCCGGCTTCTCCCCCCCTTCTCCCTCAGCAGATAGTCTCCACTCTCTGCAGGGAGCAGACCATGAGCTGAGTGATCAGCGGTCACACGATTGCTCAGCTCTGGATCTATGGAGCTGGCAGGTGACAAATGCAGTGTCACACGGTGTCTATGTATTAGGAAGAGTATAGTTTACTTTCCAAATACTTTCCTTTAAGATGAATAAGGCATCAAACCTGTATTTATTTATTTTAACTGGTATCCATGGTCAAAAACGAAAAAAAAAAATGTTTGAACAATGTAACATTATCATTTCTTGCCGGAAGCAATGCATGATGGAATATGTTTTCTTGTGAAATCGAGATTGCATCAAATCAAGCAGCAGGCAAAGAGATGCAAACAGCACTGGGAATCCAAGAATTTGTTGAACGTGATGAACAGATGGAAGGCAGCCCTCACTACATAAAAAGGATTTTTTCAAGTAAGCTTTGATTATCAAAATCAACTCTCGTATGTATTCCTATTACAATGCTGATATTATAACAGGATAGGATATGCCTGGACTACAACCCCTTTCATCTCACATTATGTGCAGGAAAATACTTTGATTTGTACATAAGTGATCATTAATTATTTAAATCTGCCACTGCAGCCTTCATTCATACAGAATCCACGTTCATGCTTCAGATACACAGAGCAGGACCCGGCTGTCAACTGACAGCCCGTCCCTAGTGATTACCAGGAGAGCAGCTCTCCTAATGCAATCTGTGTGGCTCAGCTGTGTGTTTGACAGCTGGACCCGCTCTGTGTCTTTGGAGTGCTGTAGGGCTCATCTGTCACTTTGACAGCTGGTCCTGCTTCACTCTGGGTATTGGGGGCTGCCGTCAAACTCGCAGTGGAGACCCACAGTTTACACCGTAAGAGTTGCTCTTCTGGTAATCTGTGAAGCTGAGCTGTCTGGCCACCTTAGAAGGGCTGATGGCACAAGAGACTCCCACCCAATCCAAGAGGGATCCTCTACTGCTATTGCATCATCTTGGCCCTTTTTGCCTTTGCCCTATCCTCACCCTGCTGCTCTAGGCAGTAGATCTTGAGTGCCAATTATGGTAAACACAGCCCTGAAGGCCAGATGATAAATTGTCCCAATCCAACCCACCAGAGCTCTGCTTCTGTCAAGGATCTCATCACATCTCACCACGACGTAGACCCTAGCCAGCAGTAGAGTCTTTGGTGTACTCAACGAAGCCTTTCAGTAAAGTGACCTTTAGTGAGCACGCTCCTCCTATACTTTATTGGGTTTGCTTCTCTTAATCATCCGGTAACAAACTTAGCGCAAAGGTTAGAGTCCTTTATGTCTAAATCTGTCAACAATCCATCTTCGCTATCGCACCGCTCAGCAGTAATGCAATTGCTATGCAAATAGATATCATGTCCATATGTTATTGTTTTAATTAGGCGTCTCAGATGTACATAATCCGCCGTTAATACATTGTTTCTATCAGTCGGGACCCCTCCGAGGATTTATATTGTATATATTTCCTATTGTGTTTTGCTCAACAGAAGCCACTAATTAATTTTTAACCAAATTAATCATAGATTATTTAATCTGAGCCCGCTGTCTCCTGTGCATAGCCTCAAATAATTGCTTTCAAACATTCCTGGAACATTTTATTTGTGAGAAGGAAAAACAAATATTTGCAATGACGCGATAGAAGACGTATTATGACTGTAAAAATTTGTTCCTTGGTGAAAATGTGCTATCTCAGGTTCTACTGTACAATCTGTGTCATTTGGCAGGCTGCAGCTCTAGGGAAATTTCTTTGTACATAATGGATAGGAAGCTGGAGAGAAGGCTCATTAGCAAGTCATTACCCAGAATTCTTATGTGCAGGTTGAGCACTGCAGGATATGACAGGTGGATGTAGCAGGTTCGGAAATTGACTATAGGTTTTTAATGGTTATAAAAGGTGCTCTGGCACCAAATAGCGGGGAATTACCTAGGCGTGTTTGATTGTTTTTTTAGCACTTACAGTTCATCAAGGTAGGCGTTCAAGCTAGACGGATCCTTGAAAATAACACATTGATTCCGTGCTTATTGTCCAAATTCAGCCTAATGATAATATACCATAGGAAAAAATAGGAAAAAGCCAAAAAGACAACAAAGTTGCCCTAAAGTAATTTTGGCTGAGAAGTGTCAGCACACCTTAAAGAGTATGTGCAGGCATTACCCATATGTACCCCAAACATTCCTCTTCTCCTCTGGAGCAGCGTTTCTCAACCTTTTTTCAGTCATGGCACCCTTTAAAAGTAAGACAAATCTCGAGGCAACCCAGTCTAAAATGTCATTGATTTTAAGGGGGCACAACATGCAAAAACACACATAAATTGGGTTTCCTATTCACATAGAAGCCCCACCTTTCGCATCAGGAGCTCCTCTTTAATATCAGAGTCCCCAACCTTTTCACATTGGAGTTTCCCCTTTACATAATAGTCATCAGTCCTCCCTTTCACATCAGAGTCCTACCATTACAAAGTTTTGCGGGACCCCTGAGGTAGCCAGAAGGCACCCCATGACACCCTCATTGAGAAAGGCTGCACTAGAGCATGTCCAAGCATTATTTTTTTCTTTAAGAGCCCAGTCACACCAATTGCGGTGCGTTCCACAAACCTTTGGTCTTAGAGTGTTTAAAAAACAGTTCATAATCTTATAAACTGACCAGGTCCCATTATAACTCACATTTAAACCTATTATATTGCAATTAATTCTATTATTTTTCTTTTTTGATCTTTTATTTGTAATTTCAATTCCATTTTTCTCCCTATCTGTGTTAGCATATGCACGAGGACATGGACATGAATGAAATGTACTGTTTGTGTTCATCAGATGAAAGCATCCCTGTTTTGTAACCAAAGTGATTTACTTCCTCCCTGTTTGCATATATTTTATTTATTTTTTTCCCATTTCTTGTTACTCCAGCCCGTAGCGCTCTTTGATTATGCATCTCTTGTTCAATCCAGAATGATTTCAATCTTCACATCTCGAAGGCATGTTTATAACTTGGCTTTCTCAGGTGGTGCTTTTATTTTATTTTTGTTTTCTTTCCCTTCCTTTCCAAAAATGCAATCGAATAATAAAAAAAAGGCTTACATTTATTGGCGACAAGGCAATGTTTTAGGTTTCTGTGTTTGGTTTTTTTTGTTTTTTTTTTAACATCCTGCGCCTTAATTTTCAAAATTGGCAGTTCAAGTTTTACTTTTTAAAATTCATGGCCTCAAACAAGGCATCACTTGCAGGAGAGGAGGGTCGTAAAACTATTGAAATTGATGTTCGAGGCTCGGCATCTCCGCATAATGTACAGTTTAAGAGTCTCCTTCAATAAAATATGCAAAGGATCTTGCAAAGACCTTTGCCAAACAAGAAGCCGGGCCTGATATAGTGTAGTGTCAAGATGTGAGATTACACTGCCATTAGCAAAGCAAATCGATTCTTTTTTCTAGCTGTTGGAATAAATTAGTTATGTTGTTTTCTTTTCTAAAGCTTTTTCGGAAACACAGTGTACAGTCAGCTGTAGTCTGGAATGTTTATTAATTTAAGACATATTGTCGTACTAAAATTCTATAGTTAATGATACGTGATAAGTCATAAAACGCCCCAAAAAATTACATTTGACGCATTCATAAGTTAAGTTGTCGACAACAGGAGCGATGCATCAATGGGAACCATGAGCAGGCAGGGACCTGCCCACCCTCCATTGTAAAAGAGCCCTCCACTGTTGAAGAACACTATGGGGGGAATGTATCAATTGCGAGTGTTTGAACTTGCACGGAATATATTTGCACCAGATGTATGATGCTAGTGTAATGTTGTTGATAAATTAGGTTTAATAGACTCCAAGAAAGAACTTCAGGCAAAAAGCTTAATTGTCGCATCTTGAAGAAATCGTCATGGGGACTTCTTAAGTTGCGATTGTTTTCTTAGGTGATGCTCTAGTTTCAGACAGCCCAGAACAAGTGCAGATGAAAACAGGTGCAAAAAGGTGATAAAAACATCCAACTGAAAAAGTAGTGCAAGCTCTGATGAAAACAGGTGCACATGTTGAAAGACAGATTTGCACATTAAAAAAATTATCTAAGAGGCTAAAACTGTCACAATTGTTTTGATAAATTCCCCTCTGTGAGTCTTTAATTAAAGTGACACTAAACTCGGGAGTTAAACCTTAAAAATACATTCAAGTACCTTAACTATTAACAACAATGTATCTTATTTGTGTATCACTCAGCTGTAGATCCTCAAATCACCTCTGAATTGGTGCTGACACTGTCCTTCCTTCTGTAGGGGGGCTACTTTTGTTCACCATGTTCCCAGTGAGTGTTGTAAAGTAGTCACCACTCAAAGCTCACTCCCATGATGGACTACAATCTTAATACAAATTAGTAAACTAAACCTGAGATTGTAGTCCATCACAGGAGAGAGCTTGGAGCGGTGGCTACTTTATAACACACACAGGGACCATGGGGATCAAAAGTAGCCCCCCTCCAGAAGGAAGGACGGTGTCAGCACCAATTCAGAGATTATTTGAGGATCTACAGCTGCTTGCCTCTCCCGAGTCATTCATTCAGAAAGTACCAAGGCCAGAGGCAGTCAGGGAGTTTTTCAATAACAATCTCACTATTTCTGCCAGTATGGGATGGGATATGGGCCAAGTCAGCCTTGTAACACCACTCAAAGGTCCATCCTAAAGCTGGCCATACACCTATAGATTATCTGCAGATTTTCTATGGTCAGATGGAAAAAGTGCAACAGATTCCTCCATCTACGTTAAATTGTGTGGATGGAAGAATCTCCCGCTTAGCCAAGCCAGCATCCAATCAGATTGTTCAGGTATTTTGACAGCCAGCGGGGCTGACTAGCAAAATACTGATGCTTGGCCCAGTGGGAGATTCCTCCATCCACACAGTTTAGCGTAGATGGAGGAATCTGGTGCTATTTAAATCCTGAGGAATAATAATAATATAGCCTATAACAATAGCAATTTGATAAAGCAGGGGGCATGAAGATGCAGAAGCATGGCACCACACCCCTAATTAATTAGACAACATGAAACATAAACAACTTGGGGCTTTCGAGGTGCCAAAAACTGAATAACAATATATATCTAAAATTCCATTTTTTATTGATATGAATATACATTAAAATGTTTGTAAAAACAAAGATTGCCATGTGTCCATATTGTTTGTTGCGATCAAAAATACCGTAATGACATACAAAGTTGACTACATCAATAAAACAAATAATGTACCTAATTGTACAGACTCGACGCGTTTCGCTGTATCGCTTCCTCAAGTGTCCTGAAAATCCATAATATGACAATTACATGGTGTACACGACAGCATATATATTATTTTAGCCATTTTGCATAATTAATTCAACTGTTTTTAAGTTAGTCATTTCACATACCTGACAGTTTATGGCTCTTAGATCATCCAACACCCGCAAATCACGGGAGCAGAGGGATTGGAGAGGAGGGCTAGAAAGGCAAAGATAAAGCAGGAGAGCTGGTAACAGTATGCACAGTGTTCCAGAAGGGGCTTTCCGGGGAGATCAAGTAGGCTGATAATCCATAATATGACAATTACATGGTGTACACAACAGCATATATGTTATTTTAGCCATTAATATAGTCTATTTCATTATTTTTGGCCTCTGTATCTCAGATAATTCCGACGTAGCATCACAAAGCTTGCTGCATGAATACAGAAGCTCCCGCACATGATAGAAAGTAGACATGTGCGATTCGTTTCGTTCCGAATCGAAATTCGGACGAATTTTCGGAAATTCGGACATTCGGATGTATCGGAATTCTGAATTACAGACATAACGAATGCAAACGAATCCGAATTTCCATTTCCGAAATTCGGTAGCGTTAGTACGAACGTTCGTTTCGTATTCTGTTCTTATTCGTTTCTTATTCGTTTCGTTCGTTGGAGCAAAGTGACATTAGAGAAGGAGAAAAATATTTTTCCCCCTTCAAATGTCACTTTGCTGCAAACGAACGAACGAAACGAATACAAAACGAATAAGAACAGAATACGAAACGAACGTTCGTACTAACGCTACCGAATTTCGTCCGAATCCGAATTCCGAATCCGAATTGACTTTCACACCCGAATCCCAAAAAACAAAATAACACAAATCCGAATTTAAAACAAAACGAAACTAAACAAATTTTTTGGCAGTGCACATGTCTAATAGAAAGGACACCGCCCCTTTAGGAATACAAAGTTGAAAGCTAACACTGTGAAATTCATGTAAAAGGTGATTTACATTGCATAGCATTTTGTTGCAGGTTTTAAAATGTAGCAGATTGTTTGTGTACATCATTTGTGTGACTGTGACAATTGGCAGGTATACATTTACAAGAAAGCTGGGGGGTAATACCTGTGCTTTCCATGTTTTACAATGCTTTAGTTTTAAAATGTGAATTTACACCTCCTTTTTCATAAATGTTTTACACTAGAGCACACATGTTACACCACCCATTCACTTGTTAGTTTAGTATAAGGAATGTAGAGTGGTTTTGTACATGTGGCCTTTCTTTGTGTATTATGGTGTAGGACTACAAATTACATGTATATACACTATATGTTTATATTATAGAAAGATGAAAATATTGCACATGAAATGCAGTATGTGGTCAAGAGTTTGTGGATACCTGACCATCACACCTTTAAGCATGTTGGACACCCCATTCCAAAACCATGGCCGTTGATATGGATTTGGCTTTATTAGCAGCTTTAATAGCCTCCAGAAGACCTGGCTCATAGTCATGACTGTCCCTATAATATATTTTGGGGGGAGGGGGTAAGCCAAAGTGTCCCAGGTTGCTAAGAGCTCTCAGTCAAATAAAGAAAGCCTTACATAGACTGTAAGTGACACGTTGGAGCTTACACAGGACCAAGAATTATCTTCATCTCCACGTCACTGTTATAGATGGCTAAGCTGCCAATTACAAAGGACCAGAGATGGTAGGCAGTGTCAAATTTACTTTCTCTGCTGCCCTGAGGCCAGGTTCCTCAATGCGCCCCCATCCCCGCCAACCCCCCCATGAAGAATGGCAATCAGATGGTGGGGCAGCAAGGTTGGTTTTCATTTTTGTTTAATTTTTTAAAACTTTTTTATGACTGTTTTATTTTTTTAATTTGTATTTATTTTTTGCTTTTTTAAAAATGTTTATTTATCATATTATTTTTTTCATTTTTTATTTTATTATTTATTTTTTTATCACTTTTTTTAATTTTAATTATTTCTTATTATTTTTTTACTTATTTTTTCATCATTTTTATTTATGTAAATTTTTTTACTTTACTTATACATTTTTGTTTTTATTTTACATTTTCTTTCACTTAACTTTATTGCAATCACACAGGAGCTAACGAGCCCCTTTGTTTAGTGGTATTATTTAGTACTGGGGAGGATTTGGGGGGAGTTTACACGATAAAGGGGTAAAGTGGAGAAAGGGGACCGCTGAGCTCCCTTTGTCATGCATTTTAGGAATGTTTCCCGCTCATCATTATAGCGTGTTCCGGAAATGTTAAATCTTCTTCTTGAGATATTGTTGACATCCTGTGCTGTTAAAGCCTCGCTGTCCTCATAATGACATTGCCTGTATCTATTTTCAGCATGCCATATGGCAGCTCTTAATGCTTAGAACTTTATTGTATAGCTGTACATGTTTTTGGTGTTTCTTCTTTTTATGTTTGAGAGGAAGTCATGTCAGTGTATTCGAATCTGTCAAAGAAAATGGAGCAGGCTGCGCTTTTTTCTTATTGGGTCCGCTATTCTGTTTGAGCATAGGACCTCACATTTGTCCTTGGTCATTAAGTCACGACTCAAGCACTGCAATGGAATGCACGCCTTTAGGGTACTGTGCGTCCCGATGCAGGTGTACGAATTGTGGGTGGGAGGTGTATTTGGGGTACTATTCAAATGAATGGCAACGCAACACACCTCCCACACCAGAATGCACGGTAGGTGCGATTGCGTGGTACAGTACGTTAATTGCACGATTAACGCATTGTACTAGTGTAAACAGGCCCTCAATAATACAGATATGCATAGACAACCACAGACAGAATCTCACACACACTTCAAAACATTTTAAATTTTTTTAAGGTCCACCCAGTCTCCCTATCTTACAAGAACTGGAGTGGATCCTCAGCCTGGGGTCCAGTGTGGGCTGCTGTGCTGGAGCTCCATCCATATGTGCATTGCTTGTACAGCTCCCTTGCGCGCCCTGTAGCATATTTTGAATGGCTGCTTGGCGCAAAAACTGCCAGTGCTGCTCTATGGGGAGGCTGAGGGGCCTCTCACATACAAAAGTGAAAGGCATGCGGCGACCCACAGAACACGAGGTCGTGACCCACTTTTGGGTCACGACCCACCAGTTGAGAACCAAGGCATTAAAGGGTATGTAAACCATAACAACGATCTTCTCTTATTTCCTCCCTTTTGGTCTGTTAAATATACTGTTAAAAGTATTTTGTTATATCTGCTGGATAGGTGCAAAAATGTACCTGCTGGTATTCAGAGAGAATTCAGAGCTGTCTCGTGTCCTGTTCATGCTTCCAGTGTTGTCTCAAGGAGCCCAATTTGCAGTCCCAGTTCCTATCCTGGGACTACAAATAAATTAATGCTTTTGTTGTGCATCACAAAATAGTGGGTGGGTCCGAATAATTCAGCAAAATACAACTGGGCAGGGCTGACACCACTTGATGGACTTGTGGACTCAAACTCGATGGACTTGTGTCTTATTTCAAACCCGACTAACTGTAGAGCAAATTGAAATTGAAAACCCTGCGTGTTGTCAGCCTACAACAGGACATAGGAGCTGAGCGGATTTCAAGTATAGCAACAGGTACTGTTCTGTATTTGCAGGGATTTTAAAGGGATAAGAATAAAAACTTAGGTAAATGTGTATGGACCCTTGTTCTCTGCGGCAAAGCAGTGGTCTCTCTGGAGAGGTCTGACACCCCCCCTGCTGAGTCAGAGATAGATTTCTCCAATCTACAGGGCACATATCAGTTGTTGATTAGAGAGCTATAGCTTTGACTCAGCAGGGGTGTGTTGGACCTCTCCAGAGAGGCTACTGCTTCCACACACAGAGCAAGGGACTGTAAAGCCTATCTCCAGGTAAAAAGAAATGCCCTTACGGTGGGGCTACCCCTACACTGCAAAGGGTTAACTGCTCATTTTTGTCTAGGGGACCTTTGTAAAGGACGTTTACTTACCTGATCCCAGCTCCTGTTGGCTCGAAGACCAGCACCCACAGCCTTTGCATCCCCGTAGGCACACAGATGTCATCTCATACAATGCAGTGCTATACAGGTGAGGACAACGAGTGACAGAGAGAGGTGAGAGGTCACCGGCAAGTGAGCGGGGATCAGGTAAGTAAAAGTCCTCCTCACCATACAACTACACATAAAAGAGTAGTTAACCCTTGCAGTGGGGGGCCAGTCCCACTGCAAGAGTATTTTTTTTCTTACCCTAAGATAGGCTTTACCTGCATTTGCTGGCAGGGGCCAGGCGTTTCCACTCAGGTTGGGGCTGTTTCTAAATAAAATGAAATGTAAGACAGAGGTGCCCCCAGGCCGGGTGTCACCCGGAGTGGTCGCCGGGTCTCGCCTCTCTAGCGCGTCATCACACATGCACGCAATGACGTCACGCGCACTTAACTGCCAGTGCCCATCTTGGCAATGGATGCTGCTAAAGGGAGGATAAGATATGCCGCTGGGTCCTCTCTCGTGCAGTTGTTGGGCTCTTGGTCTATGATCAAGTGCCTGACTTTTCAGAAGGGGCAACACCCTCTGGTAGTGTCATCTGGTGCGGGCCACACACCCTGAACCCCCCTTATGACGCCACTGCTGTAAGCCCTGGTTCACACCTAGGCGTATTGCATATGCACGTCTGTCGCTCGTTTTTTTTTACCGCGGTTCGCGGTAAAAAAATTGCGTGACAAACGCGCGTTTCCAAGGGCTACTTGGCTGTATCCCAATGGAAACACGCAACAAAAATGGCCCAAAGTAGTACATGTACCTTTTCAGGCGTGGGCCGTTTTGTAGCGCGTTAGGGACGGGCTGAAATATGCCAAGGTGTGAACCAGACCCATTGAAAACAATGGGATTTTCATGTTTGAGCGTTTTGTAGAGCGTTCGTCGAGCGTAGAACGTGCTACAAAACGTTCAGGTGTGAACGAGGGCTAAGACTTTGTACACCTTTTGCTTCGATGCATTTGGAATGTATTTAAATGTTGTAAACTGTTTCAATTGTGCTTTAAGTTGTGCTCCCCTAGCTTTGCCACAGTGATATGGAGGCAGGGCCAGCTTTACTCTCTCCGCTGCCCCAAGGCCAGGTTCCTCAATGCTCCCCCACCAAGCGGAGGCTTCACCGCTGTACATTTAGCTCTGCTTGCCCAAAGCAGGGCTAAGTGTAGAAAATAACTACCCTCTACTCCCTGCTGCCCAAGGCCGGGCCTTGGTTGGCCTTGTGGGAAATCCAGCCCTGTATGGAGGGGGCACAGAAAAAAAAAATTCAGCAAGTAAAGCTCTGCTATAAACCCACAAGCTGAAATACAATTAAAATTATCCCTTAATTAGAAAAAAAATAAACAATTTAGATTTCCTTGCCTAAGCTTATTTATTTTCACACTACTGAAACGGATTGTTAACAGTAATAAAAATGTATTTGCCAACAAGCCTTTGAAACGTATATATATTCGTTCTGGTCCATTATAGCCCGGCGAAGTGAACAAATTACAGAAGGACTAGAAACCCAATCATTTAAAAACTAATTTCACACATCAGATGGTAATGTAATCGCGTGACGCCTCGGCAAAATTTGCTGTTCTCCGTCATCAAATGAATGAATACATGGCGTTTTAAACACTTGTGACATTTTTCCAGCCAGTCATGGCACAATGAACTGCCCTGTGCATGGACGGCGTGCTCAGCGGAGCTGCAGCAACAAGGTAATGAATAGCGTGGTTAGCAAGAACGAGCCCGCGTATGACTTTATTAGAGCCACGAGTGCCTGCCGACTAATATCTTTAATAATTTGAGCTGTGACATTTGTGTTATGTATCACTCAGGTATTGAATCGGCATTCAGGGTAACCAGATAAATGTGTGTGTTTGAATAGAGATGACAAGGCAATTAAGGGAGGAACTGGGGCTAATATCTTCGAACGTTTCCAAGACACAAGCGCCAATGTGCTATGATAATAAAACAGACTACAGAGTATACAAGCCGTGCTGTATTACTGTTTATATCACGCCAGCACTTTAATGCTGCATTCGTACTTCGCTGTTCCAATGTGTTGCGTTAACACACATTGGGTCACAAGTTAACGTGTTCAGGCTGCCCATTCAGCGCAAGTAACGCACCAAAAACCTGAGACAGTGCACCACAATGCATGGAAGTACATTATAACTACTGAGAGGAAAATTATTATTATTATTACATAGGATTTATATAGCGCCAACAGTTTGCGCAGCGCTTTACAATATAAGGAAAGCATTACAATCACAATACAATTCAAGACAAGATGGTAAGGAGGGCCCTGCCCCTGAGGGCTTACAATCTAAAAGAGAGGGAGAAGTGATACATGAGGAGGTAGCTGTGTCGTGATGAATAAGGACTTTGAATATAGCACCCAAGAGAGATCCGTTGCACTTAAAGATTTGTTTGTATAAGTAAACAAAAATATTACTAGCTTTGATTACGGCACGCATTCGCCTTGGCACCCTTTCCATAAGCTTATGCAATGTCGCAACATTGATTTCCATCCAGAGTTGCATTAATTCTTCACCAAGATGTTGTAGTGATGATGGAGGAGTTGGACACTGCCTAAAGTCTTCTCCAGCACATCCCAAAGATTCTCAATGGGGTTAAGGTCTGGACTCTGTGGTGGCCAATCCATGTGTGAAAATGTCTCATGCTCCCTGAACCACTCTTTCACAATCTGAGCCCGATGGATCCTGGCATTGTCATCTTGGAATATGCCAAATGTGCTATCAGGGAAGACACAAATCCATTGATGGTAAAACCCGGTTCATTCAGTATATTCAGGTAGGCAGCTGACATCATTTTTTTAGGCACATAATGTTGCTGAACCCAGACCGGACCAACTAAAGCAACCCCAGATCATAACACTGCCTGAAATCCAAGTGGTGACTCTTTTTGTCCAGGCAGTGTAGATTGCAAAGGTCTTCAAAAGGTTTTCAATCACTTGGTTGCTGGTGGAAAGCTGATTGAAAGATACCAAATTGCTGGGTGTGTGACCGACATTTGTAATATATGGCCCATGTAAGGCATAAGGCCAGCTATGGAAAACTTTCAGGACATTTTTTACTGTTCTTTAGTCAATTCTTGCGTATTGACTTGATAGAGCCCGACAGCTGTACGAGAGAGGAGGGGTCCTGGCGGCATACTTTATCCTGCAGGATGAACGTCCCCTCCTCTCTTTGCCATCACCAAGTGGTTAAGTGCGTGTGACATCATTGCGCATGTGCGTGATGAAATCAAGTGCAGGCGTGATGACGTCCCAGATGGTGATACCCAGCGGCCGCACCGGGTGACTACTAGCCTGGGGACCCCTCTGACATGGAGTATCATTAGAACAGGAAGTAAAAAACAAGGAAGTAAAAAACAATCTTCCCAACAGAACAGGAACATTGCCTGCTCCCAGGGGCGTCCCGAGGCTTGTTGTCACCCGGGGCTGAGACCAGGTGACACCCCCGCCGTGACGTCATCGCAGCATGCGCGGTTGTCTTATTGATGCATGCCGGCACCATCTTGGTGATGGACTCTGGCAGACGTTTACACGGCGGGATCAGGTATGCCCCCGGGTCCCCTCCTCTCTCCTGACACTGTCAGGCTTTCTGTCATTTTGGAGTCACCCCTTTAATGGTGGCACCCCCGTGTGATGCCACTGCCTGATCCATCCCAAAAAAGTTTTCGTTTTTTAAACTAATTTTTTAAGAAAAACTAGGCCATCATTAAAAAAAATAAGTGACAAAGAATCCGAGTACCACATTTTCTAGATGTAAAGGTCACTAAATGTTATTACCCTCACTATTCATTGCTCCAAAAATTAAGCATTGCAGCAAAAAAAAAAAAAACATAAAATATTGAACACGCACTTTCCTGTACAGTATACATTGGTGACCTTCGCGGCGTAGGGTGGCAGATGTTTCCACTCTCAGCGGACACAGAAAACATATAGTGTGGAAACACAAACCCGAATGAGCTCACTGATGAGTAAAATGAGTACAGGTAACTAAATATAACAGATGTTCTTAGTTCATGCAAACAGATTATTTAAATCCCAAATAAAAGCAAATAAATATAAACATGTAAAAAAAAATCATCAAAGTATATAGAATCTGCCATTGCCAACTTGTTTTTTTTAAGTATAAGCTCCGAGGCCGCCATTGTTATATCTGTTGACTCAACAAAAGATTTGTAGTCTCACCAAAGCTGGACAGCCAGATTTTGCCTACTCTAATATAAAAACTGTAATATCCCTGCCTATTATTTTTGGGGAAATGTCCCGATACATGTTATTATATCCTGTAGAGTAGGGGTTGGCAAACTCCTGCCTTCCAGCTGGGATTCAACTACAAATCCCATGAGGCATTGCAAGACTCTGAGAGCCACAGGCATGACTCCCAGAGGCAGATGCATGTAGGGTTTTGTCGTCTCACCACAGGTGGAAGGCCGGAGTTTGCCTACTCTAATATATACTGTAAGATCCCTGCCTATTATTATTGGGGCAATGTCTGGATACATGTTATTATAGCCTGTAGAGTAGGGGTTGGCAAACTCTGGCCCTCCAGCTGTGGTGCAACTACAAATCCCATGAGGCATTGCAAGACTCTGACAGCCACATGCATAACTCCCAAAGGCAGATGCATGATGGGTTTCGCCCAGCCCTGCTGTTGGGTCTTCCATCATGTGCAAATTAATTAAGGAGCTGACTTCCTTTGACTTTGGCTTGCTCAATCATCAGTTATTTCATATAAAAAGTATCCAAGTGAACTTTTTGGGTCACTTAAGGCCAGTTTCATGAAGACGATGTTTTCTGAATCAGTGCGAGGATTCATCAACCTTTCTCTGTTTTTTCCGCTATTAATGCTTATTCAGTTGCTGAGGTCTGCGTGCTGAAACTTTGAGGAGAGAGTAGGGGAACCCCAGGGAGGAAATGACACAAACAATAAAAGTGTGGCGCTGCGTGCCTATATTGATTGTAAAAGGTGTGAACCAGGCTGCCTGTCACTACTTATTTATGCTGTTCTCCTTACAAGTACTCATAGACCTATTATTGCTCTCGGAGGGTCATTAAATAATAGATTAGTTCATAGAATGCTGAGCGCAGTGATGTACCACAAAAGCTTTGATAAGTTTTGTACAATGGTTAACTTTATACTACATAAAACCCGCTATATATTCATTTTTATGTCAGGACAGTGGAATACATCCCTCAGACAAATCTCCAGACAAGAACAACAGGTAGTAAAAGATCTGTCTGTACTTGCTTAGACTGGGCAAATCTGCTCCCCGGTAATGGATTATATGACACAGAGCAGCACAGAAACACTCCGGAAAACGATATGTGGTCATTTTATTAAAATATATATAAAAGGAAATTGATTAAAGGAATATAAAGTTTTTTTTAACTTTATTTAAAGTGACTCTCCAAGCAGATTTAATCACTTGATGACCGTGGTGTAAAAACCCCTTTCCTGGCCATATCCATGGCAGCGCTGACAAATGGGTTTAGATCCAATTAACCCTAGCTGACAGGAACCAAAAGGGTTAAACAAGGCCTAACCCTCTCTATAAAAGCCCCTCCTCCTGCTGACTTCCCCAGTCTTTTTGTTCCTGTCCCCCTAGGACAGGGTTGTTTGTATGTTACTGAGAAGTTTTTCTTTATTTGCCAACTGATTGATTTCGTATTGGCCTCAGGGGAGTTCAGCCTCTCTCCCCTGGGAAGTCTCCAAGACTCAGCCCCGTGCAAGGGTGCGGTACTTTGACTGGCATTTATTCCATCATGCAACTCTGTACTGAAATAAATGTTATACCATTCTTTGGGGACAGATAGAGCTTTCTTTTGGTGGTATTTAATCACCACTGGGTTTTTTTAAATTTTTTACTATATAATTAAAAAAGTACCAGAAATTTCAGGGAAAAAAACTGCTTTCCCTAAGTTATGTTATAAAACATTTATTATTACCAAATTTTGGGGTGAAATATAAATTACGGGGTCACGTCGGGTAGATAGACACCAAACATGTCAAGCTTTAAAATTGTGCACACCCGGGAAATCGCAAAAAAACTACCATACCTAATATTGGCCATAGGCGACGCTTTAAAGCTTTTATCGGTCATCAGTTTAGTGTTATCAGTGATTAAAGGCCCTAGAATTATTGCTCACACTCTCTAAGACCCCTAATTTCACCTAGGGACCCCCAAAGAAGCTGATGAAGCAGAGATCTGCTTCACCACCTTCTTCTCTGGCTATAGCAGCCAGAGAAATCATAGCTAAAGGCGGAAGTGATATAATACATATCACATCCGCCTTCAAGCATTGGAGGAGAGATTAGTATTGGGGGAATGCTGATCCCTCCTCCATTCATAATGTGAGGAGCCGCTGTGCCAGTCCCGGGCCCGCAGGGGGGACAGCGAAGCTCGGGATAACTGGCAGCGGCGGTGGAGGGGGGGAGTGGTGGAGGTGGGAGGAGTGCAGAGGGCAGCTGCACATTGTTTGTCATCATACAAGAGATCGGGCTGCTCTTGTATGTCAAAGTCGGTACCGGCTGTTAAAAGGATTTTGCAGGATTCTGCTCACGTGCGTGCTAGAGGGCGCACACACAAACAGAAGAAAAAAATCACATACATGTACATCCACCCTCCGAGAAGAGTACGCCGTCCGCCCATGTATTTACAATGGGCGGATGCCAAGCAGTTAAAAGACACAAATCCCTCCTGGTACAGGAAACATACTTTGCCAAGTCCAAAGTTCCCCTCTTTGTACTCAAAGCCTTCCCCCATCTGTTTTTAGCATGCGCTGAGAAGAAGAAGGCAGGAGTATTGATCGCTGTCCGCTCCTCTTTAAACTTTCGTGTTATTGACCATATTGCTGACCCAGATGGTAGATATATAATTCTCAAATGTGAAATCAATGCAAACTTGTTTACCATTGTAAATGTATATACTCCAAATGTCAGGCAGATCAAATTTCTCAAAAAACTTCTCAAAATAGTTAATACCCACAGGGTGGGAACACTTCTCATAGGAGGTGATTTCAATGCAGTACATGATTCAGCCTTGGATTCTTCCTCCCGAAGTAAGTCTTCCCATGTTACTGTTGGTGACTTCCTTTTTAAACGAGACCTTCTTTTTTTTACAAATTCTTTATTTAAAGAAGTTTATCACAATTTTCCAGGGGTAACATAATAGGGGAAAAGGGAAG
>NW_017307842.1:0-2799 GCF_000935625.1 Nanorana parkeri
AGGGACACGTCTGCTCACATCCCCTGGTAGCCACGCCCCCCTCCTCTTATTTTCTTTAAAATATTTTGTATTTATTTTCTAATTTTCCTATTTTTCTAATTTTAAAAATACTTTTGCAACTTTTTTTCTCCTTCTTTTCACCTCCTTTCTATTCTACTCAGTACCTCGGAGGTACCGAGCAGAGTAGCTGAGCCGAATGCTGCCAGGCGCATTCAGCTATTTACTCACTGCCATTCGGCCCCTATGAGAATAGGGGCAAACGGCAGCGAGCGAGCTGCCAAAGATTCGGCTCTGCCGTTCCACATGTTGGATCGGCTGAGTCAAAATCCTTGTAAATGAGTGGAGTTATTCTACCCTTTTATTTTAATAAAACAAAGTGATGTTCTGAGTAATGTAGTTCTCTCTTATTTTTATATTATAGTCCTTTGGTATGGGTATGCTATAAGCTGGCAAGGATAAATGATAAGCCAACAGCAGCCACCAGTGAGCGCAACGTGTCAATTTGATTACCTACTTGGTTAGGTATATTTACAAGTATTATGGATATTTTAGCCATTACATGTAGAAAAAAAGACACTTTTTGAATTGCTATTCTCACTCAAAACAACCAACAAATGTCCATTAGTACTGTATATGTGTAAGAACAGCATGCTTTGTGTCACATATATTAACTAAATAAATAAAGCTATGAATGGCAAGGCCAGTATCTAAGTTGGTCATAAATAAAGCATTAGAATAAAAAATACACATTTAATCTAATGCACCATTGATCTTTTTTTGCAAACAGGGATCAAAAAGCATTTTTTTTTACCTTTCAAAAGTTTTTTATTCAAAAATTGCACATGTACATTAAAGCATCACTGATATCAATTTCAGTGTAGCAATTTTCAACATAACATTTTTCAGGAGTACAAATATCACATGAAGTCTGGGACGGAGTACAAGACATACTGCGGGGAAGGGACTTCACTAGTCCGGTAGGGAGTGATTCGTGAAGAACAACATAACGGTTGTTCACGATACTTTGGCTAAGGGTGCTGCTCTTCTAGGCAATAAGTACAATACCGGATAAGCAGACCGCGATTGAAAATGGAAGCCATCCTGGGCTCGTACCATCGGTCCATCGGACAGAGGTGACTAGGGAAGGACCAGGAGAGATAGAAGTAAAGATAGGAGATAAGGGTAAAGAGGAAGGTAGGTGGTAAGAGGTCAGGGGTTGGGTAGTCAGAAAAATGGAAGAGAGAACTATCTATTAAGTCATGGGTGGACGTATACATTTAAAATGGTGATTAGGCGTCTATCAAAGGTAGCTGGTAGGAAGTGTTGTACCCAGGGGGACCAGATATTTTAGAATTTTCCCATAGAGTTGTCTAATTGCGCTGATCTCTTTTCATGGGACATGATCCAGGATATGTGTTGTTTGGTTCTGGAGATTCTAAGAGTAGGAGACTTCCATGATAGGGCAATTTCAAGCTTGGCCGCTGATAATACCTGCAATATAAGTTTACGTTTGGCTGAGGGGAACTGTATGGGGAGGTTGTTAAGGAGTGCTACGGACGGGTTTTTGGGTACAGCTTCATTGTTTGTTTGTTTTTTATTCCAATAAATGTTTATTCAACACAAAAGTAATCTCTTGTTTCGGTCTCATCCACATTAGACCATAAAAGTTTGATCAACAGGGTTACAAAGATTGATCTAGAGCAGGGGTGCCCACAAGGTCGATCGCGATCTACCAGTCGATCGCGTCGCGATCACTGGTAGATCGCCATGTCCTCTCCTCCCGCCGCTTCTCTGGATCCCAGCTGCACTCCCCAGCGGGGATCCGAGAAGAAGTGAAGGAACCGGCGGCGGGGGAGGGCGGAGGACAGAGCCGCTGTCACTAACTAATGCAGAGCAGTGAGGAGAGAGAGAGACGCTCGGCCAGGATCTGACAGCCGGCGCCTCTCTCTCCCCTCACTGCTCGTCCGTTCTGTCACAGAAGTCAATGGCATCGCCCACAGTGCGATCGCCCGCACTCGGAACGCAGGCACATTAGTGCCTGCATTCCGGTCCAGTGCGATCTGCAAAAATAGTGCTTGCAGCATTTTTGCGGATCGCACTGGACTGGAACACAGGCACTAATGCAGGCGATCGCACTGTGGGCGAGGGGCCTGCCTGCGCAGCCCACGCCCCCTCCCGCCCCTGAATGCAGGTGTTTTTTCGTTGGTAGATCTCAATGAGCTCGTCATTTGAAAAGTAGATCTCCGGACGAAAAATAGTGGGCGCCCCTGATCTAGAGCATAGGTAAAAGACACACAAACAAAACAGAACAAAACTAATTTTCGGCCAAGGTAGGCTAAATTGCAGATGAGCTATCCATAGTGCCGGTATGACTGATCGTTACAAATATCATACATACATTTAGGACAAAAAAGGGGGAAACAATGTTACCTCGTAGCCATATTTGTAGGATAACAGTCTGAACAACGCATTAACCAGAGGACATCAGTCCAATTACCATGGACAATGGTATGCATAATCTAACGTCACTAATAACAACCTCCGCTGTTCTGGTAGAAACACATGTGACTACCCCATTTATAGACATCATATGTGATAGCGCCGCATCCTGCGTCTCTCCCCGATCTCAGGGGCAGTACTTACATCCCAGCCTGTGTCCCTGTCACAAGATCTAAGAGAGGTGATATAACGTTTGGAGGGCCACAACTCTCCCGACTCGTTCATTAAAGAGATAGATTAGGTATGTAGAAGAGTAGTCTGCTCCTGGGGGGAGGGGAGGCAAAGGAAACGACAAGGACA
>NW_017307842.1:3897-57705 GCF_000935625.1 Nanorana parkeri
TAACAAGTCAGATGGTCCCTCTGGGGGTTCTGTGTCCATCTTCTCAGTCCTCTCCGCGTCACCAGTCGTAAACCAGTGGTGGGTCTAGAGCGTTCTACGTGGGTGTCCCCTGTAGAGCCCTGTAGTCAGCCCCTCCTGCGAAAGCGTGCCAGGGTGCCCACATGTGTGCGAAGCGATGCACACAATCTTGTTTAATAGCTAAGAGCTCCTCCATCTCACAGATATGTGCCACATGATTCAGCCGTTCCCCAATAGTTGGGGCCCAAACGCTTCTCCACAGCCGTGGAATCAGCGCCCGAGCCGCGTTAATCATGTGTTTGCTCAGTGATTTTGCGGGTCTCCCCTCTGGTAGATCGGATAGGTGTAGTAAGAATCTACCTGGTGTAAAGTTCACCGTTAACCCAGTGATCCGATCTATCAGGTTACCAATCTCTTGCCAAAATGGCTGAAGCAGGGGGCAGTGCCAGAAGATGTGTAACAGGGAGCCTTTCGCGGATCCACATCTCCAGTGGTTATACCACCATGTTAGGATTTTAAAGTTGGTTTCCTGAGTCCTACTACTGACTGAGCAGCTATGGGTCCCCCGGCACACCTCCCTAGCCTCATCCGAAATCTGTAGAGCTAGCTCCGTTTCCCACTTTGTCTTTAAGGTACTTGCGTGTTTGTTTGCGTCCCTCCGCACCATGGAATAGATCAGTGAAATGAGATGTCTAGTGGGACCCCTGCCTAGGCACACTCTCTCAAAAGGTGTTGGCTTGCGGGAAAAGTCTTTTGTCCTATCAAGCAAGTAGTGTCTAATCTGGAAGTATGTCCACCAGGGGATCCCCGTCATTTGTAGTGTGGATTCCAGGTCTTGCTTGCTTACTACGAAGCCTTGATGTTTGAAGAATTCCTGAGCATACATAGTATCTTTGGATTGTCGGTGTCTGAGAAAGTCTGAGCTAGATCCCGGTGGAAAGTCTGGATTATCTGTCAGTGGGGTGAGGGGTCCATTGCGTGTGGTCAGTATACCCCTTCGATGTAGGGCAGACAGTTCCTGAAGAGAGGACCCAATTAAAGGGTGATTGACCAGTGCGGATGGGATGTGTTTCTCCGTGATCCAAGTCACAGTGGACAGGGGTTTGCCAATCCACCTCCCCTCCATTTCCACCCATAACTTGGAGGGCCCATTGACATGCCAATCTACTATCCTAGTCATATGGCAGGCAAGATAGTATCCATACAGATCAGGAATGTCCAAGCCGCCCGAAGACTATAGAGATTGTAGCAAAAGCCATGCTATTCTCGGGTGTTCATCCTTCCACACAAAGCGCCTCAGCTCCGCATCAATACATTTGAAGAAAGACTTGGGCAATCTAATAGGGATCGTTTGAAATAGATACAGCAATCTCGGCAGTATATTCATTTTGAGCAGGGCTGCCCTCCCAAACCACGAAAAGGATATCGTCCTCCATTGTTTAAGGTCTTTACATATTTGTCCCAAGAGCGTTTGAAAGTTTAGTCTATACAGATCCATTGTGGAAGATGTGAGGTTAATCACTAGATATTTAATAGACGAAGCGGTCCATCTAACTGGGAATGTCTGTCTCAAATTGGTAGCGTCCGTCCCTGATGTCCTTAGGTTCAGTGCTTCTGATTTGGAGTAGTTAATGGAGGTTAGACACTGCTCCATATTCCTGAAATAGGTGAAAAAGTTCCTTGAGGGATACCTCAGGCGCGGTCAAGAAGAATAACATGTCGTCGGCATAGGCTGCCACCTTATGCTCGACGCCGTGCAACTCCACACCGCGAATAGATGGATGATCCTGTACTTTTCGTAGGAATGGTTCCAAGGTGAGAATAAAAATTATGGGGGGCATCCTTGTCTGGTTCCATTCGTGATTTCGATGGGCCGAGACAGACATCCCATGGAGCGGACCCTAGCCCAAGGACGGGAATAGACTGCTTCGATCCACTGCATCATCCTTCCGCCCAGACCCACATGGCGGAGGACCTCCAGCATAAAGTCCCAAGCGACCCTGTCGAATGCCTTCTCCGCATCTGCGGAAAGCATTATGGCCTCTTTTCCCTGCGTCTTCAACTAGTGCACAAGGTCAATGGCCCTTGTAGTGTTGTCCCTGGCCTCTCGGCCAGGCACAAAACCCACCTGTTGTAATCCTATCAGAGACGGCAGGTGAGAGAGAAGACGATTCGACAGGATCTTGGTAAAAAGCTTCAGGTCCACATTTAGTAAGGAAATAGGTCTGTAACTAGGACACAGCAGTGGGTCTTTCCCGTCCTTGGGTATGACCGTAATAAGCGCCTCCAACAGTTGAGGCGGCAGGGCTAACCTACCGTCCACGCTGTTATAGGCTGCTATAAAATGGGGGTTCAGTACTTCCCTAAAGCTCTTGTAGTATTGGGATGGTATGCCATCTGGACCTGGACTTTTCCCCGACTTGGACTGTGATAGGGAGCTTCATTGTTAAGGACTGCAAGCATACGGAAAATCCGGTCCCAGAATTTAGAGGCTATTGGACAGGACCACCAGGTATGATAGTAAGTACCGTGTTCAGTACATCCTCTAAAACACAATGGGGAGTGCTGAGGGGCAAAATAGGCTATTCTAGTAGGGACCATATACCACCTTAGAATAACTTTGTAATTGATTTCCAAAATATTGGTATTTTGTGAGCATGATTTGGTGTTCTGCCAAATGCGTTGCCAGTCATCTTCGCTGAGAATAAGACCAGTATCCTGTTCCCACTTCTGAACATAGGAGGGAGGGGGAGAAGTAGCAGAGAAAAGTAGTGAGGAGTATAGGAGGGAGATCAGCCCGGGGCTGTGTGGGTTGTCACGGCATATCCGTTCAAAGGGTGAGAATCTGGTCTGGTCTGCGGACAGCAGTCTTATTAATAAAATCTACAATTTGCATATATCTAAAGAACTCCTTCCTATGGAGGTCAAATTTATCTTTCAAGTAGGAAAAAGGTTTTATGCCCTTATCGGTCTGAATTTTCCAGAACTTATGTAGTCCTTTCTCTGACCACATTAGAAAGGAAGCCAGTGATTCCATAGCTGGTAAAAAGCCCGGATTAGAAAAAAAGGAAAGGAGAGTTAGATGAGAGGAGATGAGACCCGCTGTAGTTTTGGAGGAGTCCCAGAGACGTGGGGAGTGGGAGATTAGTGAGTCATAGATACGGGGGCGGTGTTTTGGGAATAGCCACAGGATATTATCAGTGGTGATAGGATGGAGGAGCTGAGCCTCAATTTCAACCCAGTAAGGGATTTCAGAGGTGGTGTGGTACTTAGTAAGTTGGCTGATTTGGGAGGCGAGATAATATTTGGAGAAGTTCGGGACACCCAGACCCCCTTTAGATCTAGGAAGGAGAAGTGTGCGTAATGGGACCCTGGAGCGTTTATTCCCCCAAATGAACTTGGAAATGTGAGTTTGGAACGATTTCAGAACATCTGCGGGGACATGCACCGGCAATACCCGAAAGAGGTAAAGGAGTTTGGGGAGGATAGTCATTTTTACCGCAGCTATGCGACCTAGCCAGGATAGGTGATAATTTGTCCAGGAAGATAACAAATGTTTAAGGGTAGAGAACATAGAGGGGTAATTGGAGGCGTATAAGGTGTGGTAGGAGGCCGTGAGGTGGATATCAAAATATGGGAGGGTGTTGAGTTCCAATTGTAGCGGAAATTCTGTTGTATAGTTGAGACAGTAGACGGCAGGAGGGATATGTTGAGGGCTATAGACTTAATTTATAAGTAGGCCGGACATATCCTCAAAAGTGTGAAGAACCTGGTGTAGGTTAGGTAAGGAAATGTGCGGGTTGGTAACGATAAGTAGTGCATCGTCAGCAAAGAGAGATATCTTATGGTGTGAGTTGCTATGTATGATGCCAGTAATGTCTGGGTGAGAGCGGATGAGTTGGTCTAGGGGCTCAATAGCAAGGGTGAACAGAATTGGGGAAAGGGGGCAACCTTGCCTAGTACCACGGTAGATCTTAAACGGTGCAGAGTAGAAAGCCGAGTATTTGATGTGTGCAGTGGGGGATTCATAGAGTGAGGAGATCCAGTTAAGAAAGTTGGGGCCAAACCCTCTAAGCCGTAGTGTGGAGAATAGATACGGCCAGGCAATGGTGTTGAAGGCTTTTCGAATGTCTAGGGCTAGTAACACAGCGGGGGTGTTCTGCATTCTAGCGAGGGTTGTGAGGTGGGTTATCTTGCGTATATTGTCGCTGGCTTGTCGTGTGGGGATAAAGCCCACTTGGTCTCTGTTTATAAGAGAACCTATCAGTCTATTAAGGCGTAGGGTGAGGGGTTTAGCCATAATTTTTAGGTCAACGTTAATGAGTGATATGGGTCTAAAATTGGACCACAGTGTGTGGTCAGTGTGGGGTTTCGGGATCATGCAGATAGATGCCATAAGTGAATCTTTGTGAAACAAGGAACCAGTCCGAAGCTGGTTGAAAGTGCGTGTCAATAAGGGGACTAGGGGGTCTGAAAATTCTCTATAATATTGGGCCGTGAATCCGTCAGGGCCGGGTTTTTTATGAGGGCGAAGAGATTTGATGGAGTTGGTGATCTCTTCTTCTGTAAAAGGGCTCTCCAGCGTGTCAATCTGTTCTTGGGAAAGGGAGGGGAGGGGGAGATCTTTAAGCATATCCTCAACCAGAGAGGCAGGCGGTTGCTCGGGAGCAGAGTATAGTGTGGAAAGATGTTTGCTAAAAATATCCAAAATCTTGGTAGGGGAGCATGTAAGGGAACTAGTACTGGTGCGAATTTCAAAGGGTCTGAAAGAGGGTTCTAGATTTCGGAGTTTGTTCGCCAAGAGAGAGTCCGCCTTGTTACCTTTACGGTAATATTTATTGGCAGTGAGGTGTAGTTGCCGTTCTGCATGATGCGTCAGAAGGAGGTTAAGATCACGGCGGGCCTTTTCTAGGTTCTGTTTGGCGGACAAGGTAGGGTTCTCAGAGAAGGACTGCAGAGCTGTATGAAAGTCGTGTTCTAACTTGCGGAGTAAGTTTAGTCTCTCCCTCTTTAATTGTGCGGCCAGCTGGATCATTTTCCCTCTAAGGACCAGTTTGTGCGCTTCCCATAGGAGGGTGTGGGGGGTGTCAGGCGAGGAATTGAATGTAATCAGTTAGAGCAGAGAGGATGTGGGAACGGGAAGAGGGATCAGTGAGAAGGGAGTCATGAAGCATCCAGGAGGACGCTGTATTGATTGGGGTGAGATCATGAAGAAATAGAGATACAGTAGAGTGGTCAGACCACGGGATCGGAAGTATATGAGAATGGAGGATCGAGGGAGTTAGAGCTGTGGGAACAAAGATATGGTCTATCCTGGTAAAGATGTCATGAGGGTGGGAGTAATGGCTATACTCCATTTTAGAAGGGTTGGCTTCCCTAGAGCTATCCACTAAGAGATACCGTGAGAGATGGTCCCTAGCAGCGGATGATGGTAGTAAGGCAGCAGTAGAGTCCCTAGACCTGTCTCTGTGTGGAAAGAGGGTAAGATTGGAGTCCCCACAAAGGATTGTTGTACCAACCGAATGTGAGCTAACGGTAGATAAGAGATGTGAAAGGAAGGGCACCTGTTTACTATTAGGGGCATTGTAGGAGACTATTGTGATTTCTTTGTCGTGGAGAAGACCAATCAGAATTATATATGTACCCTCAGGATCTCTAATGATGTTGTTACACACAAAATTGAGCGAGCTACGGAGGCCAACTAGAATGTCCCTTTGTTTAGAGGGCCCATTGGCCATGTAAACTTGTGCACTAAAGCATTCTGGTGCTGAGGAGGAGGAGAAATGGGTCTCCTGGAGACAGATAATGTCTGCATGTGTGCTTCTAAAAAATCTGAAGGCATGAGTGCGCTTTTTCGGGGAGTTGAGGCCTTATACATTAAGGCTAAGTATTTTTAACGGCATAGTTGAGTGCATAGAATGAAGCTAAATGTAATGTCAGTCAGGGACTCAGGGAAACTAGTGATCTTTATAAGGAGGACAAATGTTCGCTCCACCCATGACCAAGATAGTAGTAACAGAAGGTTAGCAAGAAAGAGTGAAGAGAAAGGAAGAAGAAAGAGGCACAGTAGGCTGGGGTAATGAAGCAATATGACAATGCGACAATTAAACAACGAGGGAGTAGCAGTGTATCCTCGTAGACACAAGGGAGGGTTGGACAGAAATCCGTCCCGCGCCATCCAAGAGGTTGAGGCACAGTGACATACTCCCTCGGGCAAACTTCCTATAGTGTAATCTCGTTATATGCATATAAGGCATTAAGATCTACAATAGAGAACAGTAGGAGGAAGACACTAAGAGCACAACAATGCAATAATGTGCACAGCTACATAAGTAGACTGTAGATTACTGTGTATTATCTGTAGTACTTTATTAGATAATTGAAGAGCCATGCATATCTTTGTGTTCCAATTAGTGTATATAAATCGGTAAAGAAAGAAGACTAAAAAAAAAAAAAAAAGACACCAAAAAAATAACCCAACATGGAAAATAACTCAAACTAAAGGGGGTCTGTGCCAGGCGGACGGAGGGGCAGGGATGAGGGCCATAATACCCACACGTGGTCAGTGGAAATTAGTGGAAGGGACCCAAATAGAGAGGAAGGCAAATATCAGGCCAAAGCCAGTGGTATATTTACCGTCTTGGAGGCCGATACCGCCCTCTCTCTGAGGGAGACCTGATATGGTGTTGGTCGTAGGCAGTGGGGGGCGAGAATGTTTGTTTCCTGGCCTAGTCCGCCCCCATGACACCGAACCTCCCACGGAGGCGCCAAGTAATAAACCCCCTCAGCATTTGTGGAGTCAATGTCCTCGCATAGATAGATGATAACAATCGTAACAGTAGTAAAACAGTATCTTAATAAAACAGTATCATAATAAAACAATATCTCAATAAAGGGCAGTGATATGAACTTTCACGCTCCTAAACAATAAAGTAGACTTATAAGATAAGTGAAAGTGAGGAAACCTGACAGCTGTTACTTGCGAGTCCAAGAAGGATTCCTGTCACTAGACAGCCGGGCGGTGTAAGAGTCCCATCAAGGGACTGGGTAAGCGATGGGAGCACCTCGGTGTCCCATCATGTAGCACCATCCGGGAGGAACAGTTCTGTATAGTCTGCAAGAGTAGATGTAAAGCAAAGGAGAGAATTAAAGTGACCCAAGGCGTTCATCTCGGATTACCAGCCCATGGAGTTGCTGCGAGATTGCTTGGATGTAGAGGAGGGTGTAGTCGGATGAGAGGAAGGGAAGTCGTCATCTGAGAGGCCCAGGGATGACAATCTTGTACAGGCTTCTTCCAAAGAAGAAGCGGAGTATGTGCGCCCCCTATAGGTGAAAATTAGACTGAATGGGAACCCCCATTTATATGGAATCTGGTGCTTCTGAAGAATAGCCAAGCATGGCTTCAACGAGCGCCTTTTAGCTATGGTAGAAGGGGCTATATCAGTGTAGAGCTGGTACACGTGGCCTTGAAAGCTGAGTGGGGCTGGGAGTGCTTTTTCTCTAGCCAGTTGAAGCCACTTTTCCTTCGTACGATAATAATGTAGCCGTACAATGATGTCTCTGGGCGGGACCCTCTTGTTTCTTCCGAGTAAGCGCTCTGTGCACTCTTTCAATTTCTAAACGGTCCACGGGGATGTCCGGCCCAAGTTCCTGAAACAGCGCTAGAGTGGTAGCGAATAGTTTAGTGACATGTTTCGGGATTCCTCTAATCCTCAAGTTGTACCGTCGGGATCTGTTTTCAGCATCCTCAATTTTAGATAGCATTATCCTCTTTAAGTGTGGAGATGTCTCTGTGCAGGGTAATGATTTCATCAGTTAAGTCCTCATAGTTTTCCTCCCGTACGGATGTGCGCTGCCCGATTTCTTTGATCTCCTTCAGGAGGCGGTCGGTAATCTGCTTAGATGTGGTATGAAGGGCCCGTTGTAGCAGCGCATCGAATTGCTTCAGGAGTGCAGAGTGGTGCTGCAGGGATGCATCGGCGTCTATGGCCTGGCGTTCCTCATCCATGTCACTATCTGAGGCTGATTGCGTGGTGGGCGAAGCTGCCCGGGAAGGGACAGCGGTGGCCATCTTGGATGCGGCCTTGGCCAGGGCATCTACAATCGTGTTACCTGGCTTAGCGCGCTCGTTCCGCTTCCCAGGGTTTGACATCATGGGAGGCTGTGGTGGGGGAAGATATGTCCTCTATTTGGAGATCGATGAGGAGTAAAAGCTCCTTGCTGATGGTTTTATTGCCCGAGGGAGTTGCGGAGCCGACTCAGAACTTCTTTTGGGGGGCCCTAGGTGACATTATGTCTCCATAAAGAGGAGGGTTGTATTAGCCCCCGTATGTGATAGCAATAAAGTTTAGTGAAAAAAAAAAAGGAAAAAAAAAATAAAGTTCCCCCCCCCCAAAAAAAATGTTAAGTTACACATAAAAAAGAAGAAAAAACAAAAACATGTTTTACTGTTTCTTTATATTCTTTAAATATTTTTATTTAATATTGCTATCACACAGGAGAAAACAATTCCCTGTGTGATAGCAATTGGAGGTGACAGGTTCTCTTTATTGACCCTGTCACCTCCAATACAGGAGTTCTAGCACAGCAGCGTGCTAGAACTCCTGTGACAGGTGAGAGAGGAAGAGCACAGCTCTCCCCTCTCACTGTCTATAGTCTACACAGAGCTCACTGCTGTGAGAGACTCGGGACTCGGCGGCGGAGGAAGGAACCAAAGGCGAGAGGTAAGTGCAGGGTGGAGAAAGCTGCAGACTGTTCACATGTAAACGAAAAATCGGCTGCCTCACTCTACATTTAGTCCTGCTTGTACAAAGCAGAACTGAATGTAGAGAGGGCAACTTTCCCACAAGGACACCGCTGCCACCCCTCTGCGCCCTGCCGCCCCGAGGCTGGGCCTCGGTGGCCTTGTGGGGAATCCGGGCCTGGATGTATGTCATGCTGCAATGACTTTTTTCCTGTTGTGACTTTCCTGATCCCTGCAATATGTATGCTATGTTGTACATTATGTACTCCTGATCCCTGCAATCTATACACTATGCTGTGTGTTACATATTCCTGATCCCTGCAATTTATACATCAGGTTGTACACAAAACTCACTAATGCACTTTATATGCTATATTGTACATTACATACACCTTGGAAATGAATATAATGTATTTGCTATGTTTGTTTGCTTTGTTGCTATTGATAACCACTGCATGGTATATACTATATTGTACATAACATACTTCTGACAAAAGAGTTAATTTTCTTTCCAGCTGGTTGCTGATAGGGATGAGCCGAACACCCCCCTGTTCGGTTCGTATTCGAACATTCGAATGGCCGAAATGTTCAAATACGAAATCGAACTCAATGCAAGTGTATGGGGGTTCGAATGAAAACCTTTGTTTTGTTTGTTTTGTTTTGCATCCCATAAAGTTCGTCGCTCGTCGAGCGCTCGAACTGCCGATATTCGATTCGAACTCATGTTCGAATCGAACACTCGGCCCATCCCTAGTTGCTGATAAGCCCCTAACTATTTCAATGAAGTTCTTCTTGGAGGTAACTTCAGATACTATGGAGTCTATTCACAAAGCTGCCGAGGGCAGCCGAGTGAATGACCGATCAGAAGTGAAGTGAGCCGAACACTGTTCGGCTATTCACTTCAGGCTGGTACGGCTGATTTCAGCCATATATCGGCTGAAATCAGCCGTACATCATCAGAAGCAGGGTGTCGGCCGGCCAATGGCCGGCCGCTCGGCCAGCTTCGTCTTTCAGCACGGCTCAGCGCTCGACTGAGCCGCTCGGCCGTGATCGGGAGCTGTACGGGCTATTGTGAATAGCCCATACAGCACCCCCTCGGTTCTCCTGAACCGAAGGGGTCCTGGTGCCGAAGCTAGCCGAAGGATCGGCCGAAGCTACGGCCAGATCCTTTGGCAGCTTTGTGAATAGACCCCTGTTAGCTGTTTGTCTCTCTTTAGTGTGGCAGCATATGTTTATTTTTTTCTTTTTAAGTTACACTTTGTCTTATGGTTTTCCATGATCTGTATGTTTACACTAATTAGTAGCTCATTGTCTTAAGACATTTCTATAGGTTTTATTATTTATGGAATACAGAACAATGTTTTTTGTGAATGGTTTTGATGTTTTTATATGTGATATTTAACAAACATATGCTAAAAAAAAAATGTAAGCTCTAATACTTGCTGTGGTCTGGCACCTATAAAGCCCCAACTAGAATGCATATTTGGGTCCAATATTATAGGAACAAGAGGATCAACTCAAATATTATCCTTACCATAGTCCAGATTCAGCCATGTCTACGTTAAAAACAGATAATTGTAGTAAATTGTAGTATTGTAGAAAAAAATAGATGTAAATGCGGTGCAGCGCAGCAGAGAGCCGGGCAGTAGGAAGTGAGTCCAGGCTGCATCTGAGGTCTGTGAGGGCCATACTAGGTAGATGAGGGTGAGAGAACCCATACTTTTTAAACTTTAGGTTTTTTTTTTAAACCTGACCTTTCAGCTACAAAGTTCCACATCCCTAATAATCAGCACTTTCTAAAATGTAGCACTCTGTTCTTTTCTTTCCAGAATACTTTAGGACACTGAAACCTGAGATGTTCTGATATGTCTCCAGACCCATTGTCACGGGCAAGGTAATATAATGCAATGCCATTGTATATATATTTGCATACAGTACCTCCCTAAATATCATACATGCAGCATTTCCTATATTTTTTCATAATACCGGTGCCCACTCATAAAAGTTACAGGATGCTCCTCTGTATGGTACCAACTATTTTACCAAGTTAAAGTGGACCTGTACCTCCTTTCACTAAAAACATCTTCAGCATGCAGCTCTACATGCTGACTTAAGATCATCTTACATTCATTAGTTAAACAAACTTGTTTTTCATCTACTTACAAATAGAGTTCATTCACTTCCTGGTCCAGTTTTTGCACAAATGATGTAATGTGCCAAAGTGTTGCATCCTGGGACGGTTGCATCAGCAGAGCATTGCTGGTAAATCTCATTTGTTATCTCATGAAATCTCAGGGAAAGGCATTTCCCTCCCCTGAGACGATGTGCATGGTCACATGTCCGAGTCACATGTGCCAGAGTAAAGAGAGTAAAGAGAGAGCTAGTAACCTGCCCTCAGTTAAAATGGCCACTGTCAGAAGACTGGGAAATAAAAGAGAAATAAGGTATGCAAAGAATACAAAGACGACAATTATCTAGAAGTATCTTTTTGTAGATTGCAATTAATAAACATTTCTAAAGGTGTGGTTGTTGTTATTTTAAAGTAGGGATGCACAGATACTTTTCGAGTACCAGTGCCGATACTTGGCATTTTCATGAGAACTACCAGGGTTGGAGCGGTTGCAGCTGGGACCTGGCTCTGGCACTCCACCACTGTCCTGAAATCATTCGTCTGTATTGTTTTAGAAAAACTGTCACATGACAATAAACAAAAATGTATCAGTACTCGTACTTGTAAGTACTCGGCAAGTACCAGTACTTGTACTCGCAAAACTGGTATCTGTGCATCCCTTTATTTCTATTTATAAAAACAAAATCGTACATTAAAACAGAGATGTACAAATCCCAGGAGCTCCGTGTGCTCCTTACAAATGACAGCTGCCTCCTAATTTTTGAATTTTTCTCTAGTCTAGTCTTGGAGCTCAGAAGTATCGGTACATGTACTCGTATCTGTGCAACCCTATTTTAAAGACATGGGTAAAGTTCCTCTTTAAACACTGGTCTGTCACTCCTCTCACTTCCTGCCCTTACCCATTTTTTATTGAACATTATAGTTGGGCTTGATAACCAACAGCAAGGTGTGTGAGGCTGGAGAGAGGTGGCCAGTCATAGACTTTGTGCCACAAACATGGTATTTGCATATCCGAGTAACCTCGGATTTGAGCATTCTAGAACACGCAAAAAGACATTTAAAAAGTTACTTGGTGACTGTTTTACATTACAATTGCTGCTCAGTTCCTTTTGAGTAATTTTATTTTCTGTGTACCTGCTGTAATTTGAATTGCTTTTCAGAACACACAAACAGTTGAAGAAGTCATAAGAGAAACAACCCTCTCTCAAGATCATTCTATTCTCTATGAAATGTTACTTGGATAGAAGCAGTCTGAAAGTGAAAAGACACTTCTGATTAAACATTAAAGATTAATGCAAAGGGGGCGTGGCCAGCAGCCGCATGTAGTTGGACGTGTCCCAGAGAGCTCTCTCGCCATTCATCCTGGAAGTTACCTGCTGGGCTTACCCAGATCCTCGTACACCTCTCTGGCGGACTGCCTATGTGTTGTGAACCCCGGCGATCTCCTTTGGGCCGCCGAACCGCGCTTGGAGCCGGAGGGATGTCTAAAAAAAAGGACGGCAGGGGCCTCCATTCGGCGATCCAAGATGGCGGTGGCGGCTCGCATCCTGCACTTCCCACCCCCAGTAAGCAAACGGAGGACAGGAACAGGGATGCTGCGGCGAGACTGGAGCGCTCCGCCCGCCATCCTGACACACTGGCCAAGGCGCGCCGACTCTCCTATTCAGCAGACCGAGCATCTAGGAAGGATATTGGGCCTGATTCCTCACGCTTCTCTGCCTCTGACTTGGAGGACCCAGATGATACTGCAGTGACTGTGAGTACTGTGTCTAAGTCCCTGAAGGGCCCCAAAGCATCTAAGGACAAATCTAAGTCGACTGAACCTACCGTCTCAGATGTCTTCTCGGCTGTACAGCTCTGCTATGCTGCGCTGACATCTCTCACAGATCAGGTGCAGCTCCTTCATGCGCCATGATCTGCAGAAAGTGCGGGACCGCACTTCTGCCCTGGAGAGGCAGGGTGAGTGGGCTGGAAGACACTACGACCCCACTGCTCTCTGATGTCAAAACGGCACTGCATGATATCTCTGCTCACACCCTGAAAATGGACGATGTGGAGAACAGGCTGCTCCGTAATAATATTTGTGCTGTCGGCATTCCGGAACGCACAGAAGGGGCAAATGCCACTGATTACATGGAATCCTGGCTATGTGAAGTCTTTGGGAAGACTTACTTGTCCCCTTTGTTCGCTGTGGAAAGAGCTCATAGAGTTCCCTATCGCCCTTTACCACTTGGAAACCCGCCTAGGCCTATGTTGATCCGGCTTCTGAATTATCGGGACAAGGAACACATACTGCGGAAGCCGCGTGACCTGGGGAAATCTCTCTGGCCGGCTCCAAGATTATGCTATTCCCTGACTTTTCCCAAGAGGTTCAACGTCGCAGAGCGAAATTCCTGGATGTCAAGAAGCGTCTCTAACATCTCCACCTGTCCTACTCCATGATCTATCCTGCAAGGCTTCGTGTGATCGCTGATGGAGAAACCCACTTTTTTGACAACCCCTCCCAAGCTTCATCCTGGCTGGATAAATTTGATCGCCGTCGGGCCTCCTTGGCTACCTGAGGGCCTGGCTGCACACACTGAGTGGTTTTTCTTTCTCTGCTTCACAGTATGGTAACCCACCTCATCTGGCTGTGCGTGGGAGATGAACTCTCCACCTCTATGTTGTTGGCTCTGCCACATTGGAAGGAGTCCCTATGATGTTTTGGTTCTGTTATGGGATGCCTACGATGCGATGGCCTGTTGACATCTTCCTCCGAAGGTTTCCCTGCGTGGACGATCCTACCCTAGAGTTTTGCTCCTTGCTCAAGTTATATTGCAATATGACTTTGTTCCTGGAACTCTACCTTTCTTCTTTTCTTTTTAGTTGTTGTTCCATATGCCCATGATGTTCTTTCGACGGGACCTGCTGTGCCTAGCCATACACACTAGAGGCCTTTGTGGACTGGTCTTGTGGTGCCCTCCTATTGTTAGTTCCTACCTGCCGCCAGATGTTATGCATTGCCTATGTCTGATCACCTAGTGACACTTGTCTCCTGGAATGTGAGGGGGTTGGGGGATACAGCAAAACGGCGCTCTGTTTTTGATTACATTTTGCTTGTTAAACCCTCTGTTATCTGCCTGCCGAAGACGCATCTGACCAGGGACACCTCTGGTGCCCTGAGCAGGCGCTTTTGTCAAACCACATATCACTCCCACTACTCCTCTTACTCCAGAGGAGTCTCAATTCTCGTTCATAAAAATTTGCTGTCCTCCTGTATGCAGATTAAAGTAGATGAAGCGGGACGTTATGTATTTCTTCACTGTCACATTTTAGAGCTAACCTGTGTTCTTGCCTCTATTTATATCCCACCGCCATTCTCCAATGCTGTGCTCAAAGATCTGGCTCGCTTTCTGGCGGATAAGCTGCCGATTCCGGTCCTCGTGGTGGGAGACTTTAATGGTGTCTTGAACTCAAGTCTTGATAGCTTCCCCCATAATTTGGCTAGGGACCAAGCACATGACACCCCTCTCAGCAGGCTCTGCACGGAAATGGGGCTGGTGGATTTGTGGCGCCTGACCCACCCCGAGGATCTGCAATATGCTTGCCACTCCAAGTCTCATAACTCACTATCACGAATCGATCTAGCCATGAGCACACCCGAAATGCTTATGTATGTTAATTTAGTGGAAATTCACCCGAGATGTCTCTCTGACCACTCCAATGTTGTCCGTCCAGATACGCTTGGGCAGGCGCTGGTCTGCACTCCCCTGGTGGTGGCACCCGTTCTGGCTGACACTATTTCAGGATCACGCAGCATTGGAGCATGACGTCCAATTTTTCCTGTCAGTCAATACCCTCTCCTCACCTGTTGGGGTGGTATGGGATACCTTGAAAGCTTACCTTAGGGGAATCTTCCTCAAAACTGTTAGCTCCATTAAGTCTAAAACCAGGCGGGGATTGTCTCAGGCCCGTCAGCGAGTGGCTGACAGCGAACGGGCGTATGTGCACGCCCCTACAGCAGAGGCTAAGGCTGAATGGTTGACAGCGCAGAGATCCCTAGATGCCCTACTGGAGGAACAGTCCCAGCACAAATTATTCTTCACCAAGCTGTTTTTTTGGGCGGAGAGAGATGCTGCAGGCAAACTGCTGGCCCAGATAGCTAGGGCTCAGCAACCTTCAAGCTATATATCGGGGCCATCTCTGACTCTGCGGAGGTTACACACTTGAGCCAGGGCAAGGTGTCGGATATTTTCCAAGACTTCTATGCCTCACTGTACCAAACAAGGGCTGGCTACTCAGACCCCAAGCTTCTGGCCTATTTTGGTGATATTTCCCTTCCATCCCTCTCACCTGCCGATGGCATGGACCTGGAGGCCCCTATCTCTCTAGAGGAGCTGGAAAACGCACTAACTAGTTTCCGTACTGGTAAAGCCCCTGGGCCAGATGGGCTGCCTATTGAGGTATATAAATCCTATCCTACAGCCCTTCTTCCCACCCTTCTAAAGGTTTACAATGACTCCTTCTCCACAGGTCATTTACCCGATACGATGTATGAGGCCACCATAGTTGTGATACCCCAAAAAAATAAAAACCCGCTGCTACCGGAAGCGTATAGGCCTATTTCCCTCTTGAACACCGACATTAAGATCCTGGCTAAAGTACTTGCAAATAGACTATCACAGAAAATTGCTTCGGTGGTTCATTCGGATCAGTCCGGCTTCATGCCCAACAAATCCACGGCCATTAATATCCGCAGAGTGTTCCTGAACATGCAGGTCCCCGTGGACAACCCGGGCGGCAGGGCTCTACTCGCTTTGGACATTGCAAAGGCGTTTGACAGTGTCGAATGGCGGTATCTGTGGGCAGTACTGTCCGCTTTTGGCTTTGGTCCAAACTTTTGCACATGGGTGCGCTTACTGTACTGCCGCCCCTCTGCTAGAATTAAGATTAACGACTCCCTGTCTTCTGCCTTTGCGTTGCAGAGAGGCACCAGGCAGGGATGCCCGCTGTCGCCTTTGTTGTTTGCCCTAGCCATTGAACCTCTTGCTGCACTGGTCAGGCGCTCTGCGGATGTGATAGGCTTTAGGAGGGCTTACAGGAGGAAAAAAATTGTCCTATATGCGGACGATACTCTGTTGTTCTTAGCGGATACGGAGGCCTCTTTGTCTAATGTCATGTCTCTGCTGTCGGAATTCGCCAAGTATTCTGGTCTGGTTGTTAATTGGGACAAGTCCAATCTTCTCCCCCTGGATTCACTGCGTGCCCCATTGGCTATGAATGTGGCGCACATACAGGTGAAGACCACTATCACCTATCTTGGTATCCAAATGACTGCCTCTCCCGGTGACTACCTTACTCTGAACCTGCATCCCTTTTGACTAGATTTAAATCTCAACGTAATTCGTGGGCCAAATTACCGCTGTCAGTGGCTGGCAGGGTAAATTTAATTAAAATGATTTGGATGCCTCAGTTACTCTATGTCCTCCATAATTTGCCCCTCTGGATTCCTAAAAAGACCTTTTGTTTAATTGAATGTATTTTTAGGAAACTGGTCTGGAAGTTGAAACCTCCAAGATTGCGGCTTGATGCCCTTCAGCGACCCAAGGCTTCGGGAGGGCTGGCCCTCCCCAGCCCGTGGTTCTTCTTCCTGGCTGCGCAACTACAACACTTTACAGCCTGGGCTGCTGAGGAACACCAATCGCAATTGTTTCATATGCTACCATATTTGTTTCAAGGACTGAGTCCCCTACATTACTTGGACAGTGACCTGTATGTTAAGACTCATTCTACCTTTCCTACCGTGCGGTTGATGGGGGCAGGTCTGGGATGCGGCCAAAACTGTGCTGGGTATTTATACCCTGACTAGATATACTCCGCTGTGGCGGAATGGTCACCTCCCAGAGCTTCTCCCTCTCTGGGGCACTGTGGACTGGTCCACTAAGGGGGTGATATCAGTCTCGGGAGGGTAAACTATGTGACTTCCAAAACACTTGGTGGATACGCATGGCCTCTCCGGTAGGTGGTATTTCCAGTTCCTCCAGATTGTTCACGCCCTGAGGTCCCAGTTTCCAGGGGGTCCACCAGTGATCTTGCCCACCCCAATACGCCCACCCCAATACTTGAAAAAACATTTTTTTTTTACAGCAGCAGAGCCGCCGGACAATAGGAAACTATTGGGCGGAGCTAGCTGTCACTGCTAGCTCTGCACAATTGTTTTCTATTAACTTTTTTCTACTTTTTTCACTCTTTCTGTTCTGCTCGATGCCTCTGAGGGACCGAGCAGAACAGCCGAGCCAAATGCCGCTCGGCGGCATTCGGCTATTCTCTCACTGCTGTTCGGGATCTTTCAGAATAGCCTGAACAGCAGTGTGAAGCCTGCCGGAGGTTCGGCTCAGCCGATCCAGATGTTGGATCGGCTGAGTCGAACTCCTTCTGCACTTCGGGTCAGCCGAACATGCTGAGCATGTTCGGCTGATCCGAAGCCACACGAAGCAAGCCGATGTACGGCTGATTTTAGCCGATGTACGGCTGAAATCAGCCGTACCAGCCTGAAGTAAATAGCCGAACAGTGTTCGGCTCACTTCACTTCTGATCGGTCATTCACTCGGCTGCCCTCGGCAGCTTTGTGAATAGACCCCATATTCTTTCTTTACTGTTCCTACATACCATCATTAAATTTTTGGTATAAGCAGTTGCCTTTGGTTGTGATAATTACTGGTGCACCTTCTTGAGCTATTCTGGTATCTTCCTTAAAATTTTATATTTTAATATTTTATGTATGTGCTCCAATTATGCTTGTAGTTATACATTGCTTACATGTTTTTACATGTTATTAGTCTTCCATTACTTCTGCATTTGACTTATATTGGTTCTATTGAAACATTTTCCAATAAAGACATATTGATTTAAAAAAGTGCTAATTTAATATATACTAACACAGCAGTGTTTTCTAAGTGCAATGTGCATATGTGCAAGATCATGGGGGTGATTTACTAACCTAAACACACGCACGCACTAGGTGCGTGTGATTTTTACACAGCAAAGCGTATTTATCAACCAAAAAGTCTCTAAAAGCATATTTCCACTAATGCCATATATGGAAAAATCATGCACATGATGCATATATAATGCTGCTTCACAGTTTAGACAAAATGGTTAGCTCATGCATTTAAATTCCTGCATTCATCAAAGCAAGCAACACAATGTAGAGCTAATTTACACAACATCACCTTGCAATTCATGCAGGGCTTTGCACAACACACCTGCTGGGTGTGTACACACTACAAAGGTGTCTAGATTTCACCAATAGATCATGCTGGGAGGGAACACACTACAGAGGTGTATACTTGTTCGTGGCGTGTTTATAAGGTTAGTAAATCAACCCCCATAAGTTGCCTGCCCCCTCCATGAGGCAGCAGCACCACACTTCAGTCACCTACATTTATTCATTTTTTTAACATCCCGCCCCATACAAAAAAATAAGGTGCAGCGGACCAAACCAAATGGTGGGTGTGGCCAGATAGCGCTAACAGTTGGAGAGTCTGAAAGGGGCATGGTTAAATGAAACCTGAGTCTACCAGAAATGTACAACACTCAACACAATTATTGGTAGTCATTAGCTGACTTTAAAGATAACCTCCTTCCCCCAGAATTAGTGGTTAGTGGCTGGCTTCAAAAATAACCCCCCGACACTGGTGGTCAGTGGCTGACTGTAAAAATAATTAGCCCCCTATTGTTTACATTAGGAGTCCCCCTTCACATCAGGAGCCCTCCCTCACAGCAGGAGCCATCACCCCCTCCCATCACAAATCCCTCAATTTACAAAAGAATTTCCCCTTAACAGTGGCCTCCCCATGGCTTCACATGAAAAAAAAATAAAGCCCCCCATGTACATACAAACGCAAATATGCAATAATTATAGGCCATCACTCCCTGTTAACAGTAAATAGATGAACAGTAAAGACTTTTAAAATGTTACCTATGGGCAATTCTGGGTTCTGTAATTTTTTGGCCATTTTAAGGCTTGACATGTTTGCTATTTAATTGATATAACCCTATCTTTATATTTTGCTAAAAATAAATATTTTATTTGTGTGCAATATAATTTATTTCAGTGTTTTTATCCCAACAATATTGATTTGATAAACATTTGCATAAGTAGTGTGCAACACAAAAAATTGTGACAGCCTTTTTTATTCTACAGGACCTCTAATTTCAAAATATATATAATTGTTTGGGGGTTTTAAGCTGTTTTCTACCTAAAACCTCTGATTTTATCATGTTTGTGCAACAATTAGGAAAGTGCTCAGGAGACGTGGTTAAAATGTTAACTTGCTCTTCTGCTAAATATATTGTATATTAACACTAGAGGTTCTGTTCCCCCCAAAAAATAAGGTTGTCCAAATGTGTCAGCATCATACCCTTTTCCTTTTTTTTTAATATGTAAAGAATGTTATTTTCTGTTTTTTGAAGCTGCCTTTCACAGGATAAATGGAACATTAGTTTGGCAAATTCTGTTCATTGTTGTCAAATCGAATGTTATTAGAATGTTTTAACTATTATACATGTTTTTGTATAGATTTCTGACAAATATATATCAGCAGTGGATGCAACATATTCTAAGAACAAGCATCATGCTTTTAATGATGAAAGCAGGCACGCCACCGGCACCATGGCAACAAATTATGCTAATCCAGGG
Organism: Nanorana parkeri; assembly: GCF_000935625.1. Classification (NCBI taxonomy): domain Eukaryota; kingdom Metazoa; phylum Chordata; class Amphibia; order Anura; family Dicroglossidae; genus Nanorana; species Nanorana parkeri. Next base: position 23,470 of record NW_017307842.1, read on the forward strand.
AGTTTCCATATAGAGAAGTAGATAAGTTTGCCTCCATCCAGGCCTGCTCCACCTCCTGCTCTTTGCCATGCTCCTGCAGCTGAGGCTCTTGATGTAGTGGAATGACCCTGATGTGAAAGAGGGGGACTCATGATTTGAAAGAGGGGCTCCTAGTGTGAGAGGGGGGCTCTGGTGAGAAGAAAGCATCCACTTGTATTTGTGGTTTTACATAGGGGCCCCCCTTAAAATCTATACCAGACCCATATCTTGAAGAAGGGTTTGACAAGGATTTTGACGGGGTGCCTTGAGATTTTGCATACTTTTAAAGGGTGCCTTGACTGAAAAAAGGTTGATAAACTCTAATATACATGCAGTTTCACTCAGCAAATAGCTCTATTTTTGTCATAAATAGATCTATAAGAGTATGCAAGTATTGTGGATCCACAATTTAATTTTCTGTTTTGGGAGTTTTTTATGTTGCTATTCGCAATCAAAGGATTACCTGAGTGTGGACTGGGACCATGCTCAGGAAACCTAAAAAAAAATAAAAAAAATTGTGCCCTGTTATTTTAATGAAGGCGACAGATATTAAATCTTATTAAATCTAAAATATTTCAGTGATTGGTTTTACATATAGTTTAATAATGGTTTAAATAAATATCGATGTGACCATGTTTCATGTTACATTCTGACTATGGGTGTAACATGAAACATGATCAAAGAAGTAAACTTAACGTTTAGGGCTTTTTCACTCCAGCAAGCAATGAAACACACTGTCTATTTTTTTTTTGTTAGAACTTAATTGAAATCTCACAAGTGATACGGGCTGATCATGGTTCAGTGTGGTTGTACCGCATCTCACCGCGATGTGCTTAAAAAAAGTCCTGCATGCTTGGTGTGAACCAAGCCCAAGCCCCTCATGATACAAGACACTTTGCCTTGTCATGGGTGGGCTTGGTTCACATCAAGCATGCAATACTTTTTGTTGCGCACCGCAGTGAATGCATATGGTGTGAATGCCCTAAAAGGTGATTTTAAGGTAAAAGTAAATCTCTCATCTGCCTTTGACCATTACAACAGTCTCCAGAGTTTGACATACCTGGATGATGATTATCATTAGATAGGATGATATTTTTAGAATACATGATATTGGGTAGTATCAAACTTTGCTCCCCAAAACACAATAAACAACAGTGAGTTGAAAACACTTCTGTTGCTTATGAAGGTCTGTGAGAGCACAGAAAGGGGCAGTTTTTAATCAGATTGGATTTCTTTAAAAATAACCCCATTAGTGTTTCAGAGTAGAACTGCACTGTTGTGAAGACATGCCAATTACAACACACACAGAGAGGGTGATTTACTAAACTAAACACACACACGCACCAGGTGCGTGTGCATTTTTACACAGCAAAACGTATTTATCAACCAAACACGAGCAACGTGTCACATTTTCACGCCGTAATGGCGCGCTTTTATGTATTTACGTACGTGCGTGTCATGTAGCATGCGCCATAGGCTACACGCCGCTCTAATAGCGGCATGCAAGTCTCTAAAAGCATATTTCCACTAATGCCATATATGGAAAAATCATGCACATGATGCATATATAATGCTGCTTCACAGTTTAGACAAAAATGGTTAGCTCATGCATTTACATTCCTGCATTCATCAACGCAAGCAACACAACGTAGAGCTAATTTACACAACATCACCTTGCAATTCATGCAGGGCTTTGCACAACACACCTGCTGGGTGTGTACACACTACAAAGGTGTCTAGATTCCACCAATAGATCATGCTGGGAGGGAACACACTACAGAGGTGTATACTTGTTCATGGCATGTTTATAAGTTTAGTAAATCAACCCCAGAGTGTCAACAGCATTAAATTTTTAAAAACAAAAAATCCAAATGAAACTTCACTCAAAAACAAAATGAAGCCATGTCAGGGGTATTAATGTTCATATAATAAATGTAAAAAATATATATATTTTTTTAAAGAGTTTTGCAGGATAAAAAGTTACAAGCTTTAAAATCTTTAACATGTATAACATTTTTTTCTTAAAAGGAATGCACCTTCATAATGCAGTTTCACAAACAGCTTTGGGTTATTTTATTTTATATTTTTACTGCTCTGGTGCCAGAGGGGAGAGTACTCTAATTAATGTATCTTTAGTGCTTTCATATAAAACAAAACAACTCAATCTTTTAAAACATACATATACGTACATACGTACATACGTACATATTATAAAATTGAACAAACTATTCACTCATCTCTACTTATAGCTTGAATGTAAAAGCAACTCAAAAGGAAATGGAAAATCAATAGATGGTTACAGTGTTGAAGGGGCACCTAGAAAAAGGAGAAAAACATAAAAACAAGTTGTATTTATTTTGCATAAATGTATCGCATTCATGCAGTCTGCTTTAAAGGAGAACTATGAGGTGAGTGCTTTTCACTCACCCTCATAGTTCTAGCCGACCTGTGACAATGAAACTTTCACAGGTCGGCTCGGTAGATCGGAAAGTGAGCGAACACATACCGGCGTTTGCTCACTTCTCGATACTGTCACGGCTCTCTGCCGTGACAGGGGATGGACTGGATTCCCCGCTCCGATCCTCCAGCACTGACTGGCGGAACGGACTGGGGAGGGGGTGGGTACAGCTGGCTCTGCCTCTAGATAGGCAGAGCCAGCTGTCACTCACGCAGCTGGGCGGATCCAGACATAATTGTCAGGATCCGCTTCAGCTGCGGGTCTCAGTATAACCGCGAGCTATACTGAGCTTAGGGTGATGGAAGGACGCTAGTTTGTGTCCTCCCGTTACCCTAAGGAGAACTATGGGGAAAGGCCCTAACCCCATAGTTCTCCTTTAAGCCTTGAATGAGCTAAAGGTTTGATTTGAAGATGTGCATCCAGAATATTAATATCTAGATGTTTATTAACAGGGGACTGTCAGCTTCTAGGTTAATAAACACACATAACAAGAAAAGGAGTAACTCTGTATACTTATTTTTCAGCTACAGGCACCCATACTCCAGGACCTCTGATCATTTCTTCAGGAATGATCAAAACCCCAAAAGATCACCTTTTCATCTGACATACACGTCAACTGGCTCCCTGTGGGCTTAAATGCACATTGCTAGTTTATCTCCACTAAATAAGCATATTATTAGAAAGTTGTGTGAAATGTTCCTTCTTGTCTGTTTACGGTCTCAATAGTCATCTAGAAGAAGATGCAATGATTCTCATTTCAAACAAGGTCAATTTGTTGGACAACTGCAATAGAAATGTTAAATCTTGGGAAATTTTACATTTGTGTTTGGGTACCTTTTAGAGATTGTGTCTATTTAAGGTGTCTGTAAACCCAAGAAAAAAAATATAATGTACTATTTCTAAGCTTAGTGGAGGCTGCATTAGTTTATTTGTTTTATTTTGAATTTTTGTTCTTTTATTTTGCCTGGTGAGCCTACGGCATATGAAAACAATAACAGAACACTTAGGGAAAGCCAAAAGAGCACAGCCTATCAAATCAGCAGAACTAAATTTAAGGAGTCACCTCGCTTAGAGCAATGATGGCTACACAAAGGGGTTATTCACTAAAGAGCCCTAGCTTCGGCTGATCCTTCGGCTCTCTTCGGCCGCCTCTGCCCTTTGGTTCAGTCGAACCGAAGGGCTCCGGTACAGGCTATTTACAATAGCCCATACAGCAGCCGAAGGCAGCCGAGCCAAACCCATGTGCTTCAGCTCAGCCGTAGTGACACCCGAAGCATGGAGAACAGTCGGCCGAAGCTCACTGATCACGTAAATGACAGCTGGGCGGAGCCAGCCATGATCTCACGGCTCGCTCCGCCCAGTTGTAATGACAGATCAGTATCCCCAAATGACCTGGGAATGCTGATCTGTCATTAAACAATAACAACTGGGCGGATCTGGTTGTGACATCACGGCCGGCTTCGCCCAGTTGTTATTTATTGGCCGGGATCTGCTAGAAGACTCCGGCAGGTGCCGGCCAATAGGAAACAGTGGAAACAGTTGGGCGGAGCTAGATGTCACTGCTAGCCCCGCCCAATTGTTTTTCTTTTTTTTCCTTTTATCTAGTTTTCTTATTTTCTTTAAAATATTTTGTATTTATTTTCTAATTTTCCTATTTTTATAATTTTAAAAATACTTTTGCAACCTTTTTTTCTCCTTCTTTTCACCTATTTTCTATTCTACTCAGTACCTCGGAGGTACCGAGCAGAGTAGCTGAGCCGAATGCTGCTAGGCACTGCCATTCGGCCCCCTATGAGAATAGGGGCAAACGGCAGCGAGCGAGCTGCCAAAGATTCGGCTCTGCCGTTCCACATGTTGGATCGGCTGAGTCAAAATCCTTCTGCACTTCAGATAAGCTGAACATGCAGAGCATGTTTGGCTGAATGAAGGCAGCCGATGTATGGCTGATTTTAGCCAAAGTATGGCTGAAAACAACCATACAAACCAGAAGTGAATAGCCAAACAGCGTTCGGCTCACTTCACTTCGGCTCGATTAGTCACTCGGCTGCATTCGGCAGCTTTGTGAATAACCTTGTAAATTAGTCCAGTTATTCTACCCTTTTTTTTTTTATAAAACAAAGTAATGTTCTGAGTAATGTAGTTCTCTCTTATTTTTATATTATAGTCCTTTGGTATGGGTATGCTATAAGCTGGCAAGGATAAATGATAAGCCAACAGCAGCCACCAGTGAGCGCAACATATCAATTTGATTACCTACTTGGTTAGGTACATTTACAAGTATTCCAAATATTTTAGCCATTACATGTAGAAAAAAAGACACTTTTTGAATTGCTATTCTCACTAAAAACAACCAACAGATGTATATGTGTAAGAACAGCATGATTTGTGTCACATATATTAACTAAATAAATAAAGCTATGAATGGCAAGGCCAGTATCTAAGTTGGTCATAAATAAGGCATTAGTATAAAATTAGAATACAAAATACACATTTAATCTAATGCACCATTGATCTTTTTTTGCAAACAGGGATCAAAAAAGCATTTTAAATAAATGGCTTGTAATAAGTGTTTTAAGGATGTTTTTAAACACAAGAAATTCTGCAACAATTATCTGGTCATGATGTACTGCTACACACACAACTACCATTTAATGGATAGCTGAAGTTCTAGATAGTAAGCTACCTGCAAAACTTAAAAACACCAGAAAGTACAATGCACAGAGGCTGTTCCTCTAGCATGGTAAATTATGTCTTGGCTTTGTAAATGAGGAGGTGAAGATTTAACATTTAATTCAACCAAGTAAAAATTCATTTTGTTCCCTTGCACATGATTGGATATTCAGAATGAACACAGCTTCACATAATTTAAGATACAATACAGAAAACATTTACCCTGCAGAGCAAATCTTCACTGTGCTAAATAAACAGCCTCTCTTTTATAAAATGTGCAAAAATTGTGTACAGATAGACCTAAATTTAACGCTTTAAAAATACAGCAAAGTGTGTCTGCAAGAACTGTTTGCCAATGCAGTAAAATTCGACACATTGTGGTGCTGTAGGGGTAGATTCATCTGAAGAAGAAGAAAATAAAAACCATAGGGAGTGTGGAATGTGTGTATGTGCTGGGACAGCACCAAACAAGCATTATGATTCAGAGTACATCACAGATTGATCACCTGTAATCAGTTTTGGACTAGTCTGCCTTCTGTGGGCCCCCAATTATGTGGTTTATCCCCTATCAGTGAAAAAGCCTGCCTCAGCCTGCAACCTGCACCCAATGCTGCTTGGATAGTTTCAGTGTTGCTGTCGAGCTACGTCAGTGACAAAACTATGATGGCAGAACAGAACACACAGCTGGATGTCAGGAATATAACCCACTGATACCAATGTAGGCTAGAATGCTTCACTATTAGAAATATGCTTCCTTTGATTGAAAGAGTGTCCACTTATATTGGTGACGAATGGAGAGGGGTCCCCAGATATTTAAAGAGGTCATTCTCCACCAACCATGAATGTAAGGTGAGACCTTCTCCACTGACCACCAATGTAAAGGAGGCAGGGTGCTGTATGTTACAGACTCTTACGATGTACAGTATGCCATGCTGCCATGACTCTTTTTTCCTGTTGTGACTTTCCTGATCCCTGCAATATGTATGCTATGTTGTACATTATGTACTCCTGATCCCTGCAATCTATACACTATGATGTGTGTTACATATTCCTGACCCCTGCAATTTATACATCAGGTTGTACACAAAACTCACTAATGCACTTTATATGCTATATTGTACATTACATACGCCTTGGAAATGAATATAATTTATTTGCTATGTTTGTTTGCTTTGTTGCCATTGATAACCACTGCATGGTATATACTATATTGTACATAACATACTTCCGATGAAAGAGTTCATTTTATTTCCAGCTGGTTGCTGAAAAGCCCCTAACTATTTCAATGAAGTACTTCTTGGAGGTAACTTCAGATACTATGTTAGCTGTTTGTCTCTCTTTAGTGTGGCAGCATATGTTTCTTTTTTTCTTTTTAAGTAACACTTTGTCTTATGGTTTTCCATGATCTTAGCAATTTCTCTGTGAAGAAACACAACAATAAGTAAGAAATACTCTTTGTACATATACTATATAAACAGAAAAGCTACTTTATCAGTGACATTCTCTGACAGTGTTTTATTTCATATAAGCAGTTTCTGCTTCTATCTCATGCAAGTATTATATAACAACCTTTTATTACACGTGAGCAATCTCTGTTTGTCCTTGTAACAAGTGAATAACAGTAAATTACAGGATCAGCTTCCCTGCTACTAAAAAAAAAACCGATTGAAAACTTTTGGGAAAAGTGAAAAAAAGGCAGAAAAACATGTGTGACCTTCTTTGCTATATAGATTTTAATCATAACATAGTGCACGCGTTTTGTTAGGTAAGCTGCGAGGAGTGAGAATATAGACATGATATAGAAATGGAAACCATTGAACAGCTGGAGGGACAAGAGGCACAGATAAAGATGTAGTAAGCCAAGTTAGATAGCACCTCACCCCCCACAAAACCTCAATATTAGACCCAAACTTAGACCACAGCAAGTATTAGAGCTTAAACTTTTTCTTTAAAAAGCATGAATATTAAATATCACCACAAACAAACATTAAAATCATTAACAAAAACTGTTATTGTGTGTCCTTTCAATAGTAAAACATATAGAAATGTCTTCAGACAATGAGGTACCTCTCTGGGCCTAATTAGTGCCCATAATCCAATGTCTAATGTGAATCACTGTATGTTTACACGAATTAGTAGCTCATTGTCTTAAGACATTTCTATAGGATTTATTATTGATGGAATACAGAACAATGGTTTTTGTGAATAGTTTTGATGTTTTTTTATAAGTGATATTTAACAAACATATGCTTTAAAAAAAATGTAAGCTCTAATACTTGCTGTGGGCTGGCACCTATAAAGCCCCAACTAGAATGCATATTTGGGTCCAATATTATAGGAACAAGTGGATCAACTCAAATATTATCCTTACCATAGTCCAGAATCAGCCATGTCTAAGTTAAAAACAGATAATTGTAGTAAATTGTAGTATTGTGGAAAAAAATAGATGTAAATGCAGTGCAGCGTAGCGCAGCAGAGAGCCAGGCAGTAGGAAGTCCATGCTGCATCTGAGGTCTCTGAGTGCCATACTAGGTAGATGAGGGTGGGAGACCCCATAATTTTTAAACTTTAGTTTTTTTTTAAACCTGAGCCTTCAGCTACAAAGTTCCACATCCCTAATAATCAGCACTTTCTAAAATGTAGCACTTTGTTCTTTTCTTTCCAGAATACTTTAGGACACTGAAACCTGAGATGCTCTGATATGTCTCCAGACCCATTGTCACAGGCAAGGTAATATAATGCAATGCCTCTGTATATATATTTGCATACAGTACCTCCCTAAATATCATACATGCAGCATTTCCTATATTTTTTTTATAATACCGGTGCCCACTCATAAAAGTTACAGGATGCCCCTCTGTGTGGTACCAACTATTTTACCAAGTTAAAGTGGACCTGTACCTCCTTTCACTAAAAACATCTTCAGCATGCAGCTCTACATGCTGACTTAAGATCATCTTACATTCATTAGTTAAACAAACTTGTTTTTCATTTACTTACAAATAGAGTTCATTCACTTCCTGGTCCAGTTTTGGCACACATGATGTAATGTGCCAAAGTGTTGCATCCTGGGACAGTTGCATCAGCAGAGCATTGCTGGTAAATCTAATTTGTTATCTCATGAAATCTCAGGGAAAGGCATTTCCCTCCCCTGAGACAATGTGCATGGTCACATGTCCTAGTCACATATGCCAGAGTTGCAGGGAGTAAAGAGAGAGCTAGTAACCTGCCCTTAGTTAAAATGGCCACTGTCAGAAGACTGAGAAAGAAAATAGAAATAATGTATGCAAAGAATACAAAGCCGACAATTATCTAGAAGTATCTGTTTGTAGATTGCCATTACTAAACATTTCTAAAGGTGTGCTTGTTGTTATTTTAAAGACATGGGTAAAGTTCCTCTTTAAACACTGGTCTGTCACTCCTCTCACTTCCTGCCCTTACCCATTTTTTATTGAACATTATAGTTGGGCTTGATAACCAACAGCAAGGTGTGTGAGGCCGGAGAGAGGTGGCCAGTCATAGACTTTGTACCACAAACATGGTATTTGCATATCCGAGTAACCTCGGATTTTAGCATTCTAGAACACGCAAAAATACATTTAAAGGTACTTGGTGACTGTTTTACATTACAATTGCTGCTCAGTTCCTTTTTAGTAATTTTATTTTCTGTGTACCAGCTGTAATTTGTATTGCTTTTCAGAACACACAAACAGTTGAAGAAGTCCTAAGAGAAACAACCCTCTCTCAAGATCATTCTATTCTGTATGAAATGTTACTTGAATAGAAGCAGTCTGAAAGTGAAAAAACACTTCTGATTAAACATTAAAGATTAATGCAATACAAAAAACAATTAGTTTTTCTTTTCCAAACAAAAATCCACCTTTTAGGTATGGCATCTGAGGACAAATAAGTACCAACATTTTCCTTTGAGAAAAAAAGGCGACCAACTGATTTTACCGGCAGTACTGTCAGTTCTCTGGGTCCTACAGGGGAAACACATTCTATATAATTTTTGTTGTTATTTTTGTATTTGCTAAAGACTTATATTTATGTTATAATAAAAACATCAAAAATGAGTTAGAAAAAAGTTGTAGAGTATGTTTGTTAATGCTAATACATATAACTATACCAGCACCAGGTTGTCTATTTCACCCACTGCAAATTTTCTGTGGTTAGAATAGTAACAACTATTTTTTTTTTTTAAATAGGCTTTTCAAACAAATGTTAATAGAAGTTATTTATTGTACTTCATGTTCCAATACTGTATAGTACATGATTTCTATAGCTTAAATATTTTATGTACAGCGGGATCAAGCAGGAGATTGTCGGGGAGTTAGTGTGTAGGAAAACCATGGGCACTTCATATAGTCAGTTCTGAGAAGCACCTAAAACATTCTAATCTCATTTGTTTCTAAATCTAGTAACTGGCATTAATTAACATGAAAGACAAGAAGTTAGATAGAAGATGTATTGCACTCACTAGGATTTTTTTTAATGAAAAACTAGCAAAAGATCCTTACTAATACAAAATAAACACAATACAACTCCAACATGAAAAGTCAATTAAAGCCTATCTAAACCCCAAAACAAACATGTCATTATTGTAGCTTAACAATATGGTGACTGCATTAGTTTCATTTTTCATGCTTTTTTCAATTTGCTTTCATCTAGTGATTCTGTCACTAACACACTTCTTGTCCTATAGTGGCAATGCTTATTCACTGTACAGTATCTATAAGAGAGAAGTGTTGCCACCCTAGGCTGCTCTCTTGATTAGGACTACAGACTCCACTTCTCCCATCACCTGCAATACATAGGGGGAGACACAGTTTTGTCATTCACAGAAGACAGCTAAGAAAGTATATTAGAGTATTTGAGATGTCAGTCCAGCGCACAGAAAGTGACAACACTGTGATTCTGGGAGGATCAACAGGAATTTTTCTGTACTTGCAGAAAATGTTCTTCATCTGAAATAAGAAACCAAATGCCGCCACCACATCGAAGGAATCATAGTTGCAATATATTACATTTTTGTTTTGGGGTTTAGATATGCTTTAATTGATTTTTCTACCCTCACATTCAGGCTGTTTAGTCAAATAAAATATGCCAATATGCAAATGCATTATAAAAATGCCAGTATAGTATATTAGACTAGAATACAACTATCCCCATATCACCTGCAAGACAGGAATATAAAACTGTGATGTCCAAAAGCCATAGAGTAATAACCTCTAAACATTGCTAAACTGTACACCCACAATCAAAATCATTCTATGCATTTATAGACTGTATGTGTTTATATGTGTTTAGAGGACATTTCTAAAGAAATATTTGTTAATGCCAGTGTGAATGGGGCCTTAGACGTCCCATCCAACTTCACATTTACCAATGTTTTTCCTGGCGAAAAGGGGTGGGGTGGTTCTTTACTGGGCATTGCCACTTGGGTATGCTGAGGATGAACAATGGACATTAACATTATTATTTTTTTTAAGCAAATAATTTTTATTGAAGAATTTTCAATAATACAAGCATACAAAGCAGGCATAATCGCAGAGTTACCAACAGTGTCAGTGACTAAAATTCCTGTAGGACATGGGTAAGTAAGAATACATTACAATATGTAACAGAGAACACAAAAAATCCAACAAACAATAAACAATAAAATATAACACAGACATAGCGCATGTATTACACTAATGCATTTTTGGAACCAGTGCACATCCATCCAGTTAGCTTACCCCCTAGGCGTAGTGTGGGGCTGACGTCATGCCTAGTAAGTAGACCTGGTAGCGGGTGGATTGTTGTTAAAGGACATTCAGTTGTCCCAGGGTTGAGGTAAGTTTCGCTTCAAGATACCATTTAGTGTCTTTAAAAAGGGACATCAACTCTTGGAGCTTTACTAAGGGAAGCTCCCAGCTTAGAAACGGGGTCCAGGTAGAGAAAAATCTATCAGCGTGGGTATAGTTGTCTCGGGTGTCAAGTTTCTCCAGGGGCATCAACTTATGTAATAATTCTTTCAGGCCTGCTAAGGAGGGAGGGGTAGGTGAGAGCCAGCTCATCAAGATAGTCTTCTTAAGGCAGATATACCAAAAAAATTGTAAAATCCGCGCTTGTGGGTGAGTACAGTTTAGAAGCTGCTGCGCTATGGACCCAGGGGTCAAACTGATAAAGTGCTAAATGTGCAGCGCTAAAAATATTACTAAGTGATACAGTGTAATCAATCTCTAAAATAATAAGAATATTGGCAATAATAATAATAATTGAGAATGATAAAGTGCAAATCATCAAATGAACATATAAACCCAATATGTGGTAGGCTCTATATGGCCTCAGTGTAGACAATTAAATCACTCCTATGTGACTTGAATGGTGATAACTTCCAAAAAGTGCAAACTTCCAAAAAGTGCAACAGTTATAAAACTTTAGTTATAAAAAAACTTTAAAAAGTGCAATAATTATAAAAAACTTCAGATAGCTGTATATCAGCTAAAATAATAATAGCATAATCAATGTTAAATCAGTCCCAGATGGTAAACCCTCTACCATAAATCATCTAACATAAATCCAAGTGCGAAATGGTGATGAATTCAAGGTGAATTTGAAAATCAAAAACTAAAGAATCTTTGCAAAAAAGGTTCTTCCCACATCACTGTGTAAGTTTTCCAAGGAAATTTCCCCTCTGGGGTGCGCACTCACCCCACTGTTGTGAAAGTAAAGCAGTGTGATTAGATCAAAGGGTCCACATCAATTGGTTTCTCTCTCAGCAATGCCCCGTCCGTCAGGGGTTTATAAAAGCATAAAAGAGAGCTTCCTCATGGTGTAGTCAATATAAACGTTTATTTTTAAAAAAACATAGAAACTTACAATTAAAATCGTAAACATCGGCCAGTCAAATGCAGCGTGCTGCTCGCTTCTACTTCCTGGTTGAGCGTGGTATCACATGGAATAGGCCCGCCCAGACGCGTTTCGTCACAAAAGACGTCCTCAGGCGGTCGCAGGTCTGCTTTAGAGGAGTGCTGAGGCAGAGTGCTGGGATGTTTTCAGAAGCTATAGTGATACCACGCTCAACCAGGAAGTAGAAGCGAGCAGCACGCTGCATTTGACCGGCCGATGTTTACGATTTTAATTGTAAGTTTCTATGTTTTTTTAAAATAAACGTTCTTTTGTTTTTTGAAGTTTGCACTTTTTTGAAGTTAACACCATTCAAGCCACATAGGAGTGATAAGGCAGATATGTTCCCAGCGGGAGGGTCGTTTGGGCACTGGTGACATAAAGGGATTAACTACATGAAATAGGCAGAGGGCCAGGTCAACAGATCTATGGGTGTCAGAGCCTGCATTCATGTGCGTTATAGTTTGAGTCCAAAATAATTGGATGAAGGGACAATACCAAAGTAAGTGTTCCAGGTTCGGGGATGGTGCATGGCATTTGGGACATGAAGTCAACCAATCAGGGGGTGAGGACTTGAATTTAAGATTAAAGGCATAATACGCTCTGTGAAATATTTTGAATTGGAGTTTCCTCCAGGTTTCACATATGACCACTTTCCATAGGGAAAGCCAACCTTTAAGTAACAGGGAATCAGTGTCTTCCAAGGGTAGCTGAAGAAAGGCGGACCGTTTGTGCACATGTGCGGGAAAGGTGGTCAGTGTGTTTGGTATGGGATGGCGCCAGCGTATGATTTGTACTATGCAAGACAGCAGCATCTTCTCAGATGGGGAGGACAGTAGTCTACTGAGGAGTCCACAGATCATACCATCCCCTGGTGGGGCAAGATTATTGGCTATGAAATGCCGTATTTGGGCATATTGAAGGAAATGTGTAATAGATATGGCTTGGGTGCTCAGCAGGTCAGCAAACGTCTTGCAGGAGCCCTGGGGAGTCAGAAGGTCTTTTACAGTGTGAATGCCCTTGGTTTGCCATTGAAGAAAGACCCTGGAGGAGTTACCCGCGGGGAAGGCCGGGGATGATATGAGTGGCATTAGGGGGGACACCACCCCCGGGATTCCCAGCAGCTTCCTGACCTCCCTCCACGTGATCACTGTATCTCTCAGTAGAATGTTACTCTTAATTTTTGGTGGTAAAGCTTTCCATGGGGTATGTATGATGCCCGGCAGGGACCATGGGGCGACCATTTGTCGTTCCAATGGAGTGTTAGTAAACTAAGAGGTGTCATGCAACCAATCCCTCACATGCCGAAACAAGCTGGCCAAATTATACAGTCGAACGTCCGGGACGTTCGCCCCTAGCAACGTAGACGGCCTTTGAAGTTTCCTCAGAGCTATCCTCGGGCGTTTTCCTCTCCAAATGAATCTCGATAATGCCTGGTACAGCATTTTAGTGATAAGCAAAGGAATCATCTGAAGCGGATACAGGAGCCTAGCAAAGCTAACCATCCTCAGCAAATGACATTTTCCCAACACAGATATAGGGAGCTCACGCCATCTGTGGAGTTCCTGTGTAATTTTAAGGAACAGTGGAGAATAATTAAGGTGGTATAAATCCGCAGCTTTACTGGGGATGCAAATCCCTAAATATGTAATATAATGTTTCTGGACCTTAATGGTCATATAAGGGGGCCAGGCGGAAGTGTTTAGGGATTGAGTGGGTGGCTGTAGTAAAAGTTCACTTTTGTGTAAATTGATAGTCAAGCCAGAGAAGGAGCCATAGTGAGAGATGTGTTGCATTATTTTGGGGATCTGGGATGAGGGATGTGAGAGCAGGAGGATAATGTCATCCGCGAAGAGTGCAATCTTAAGAACATGGGGGCCCAGCTGCAGACCCATGAAGAACGAGGCAGAAGAGAGGGATTGGGAGAGCGGTTCTAAAGCCAAGTTGAACAGGAGGGGAGATAGTGGACATCCCTGTCTCATGCCCCTGTGTAAGGTGAAAGGTTCTCAGATGGCTGTAGAGGTGAGTATACGTGCACTGGGGGAGGAATACATTGTGGACACAAATTGCAGGAAAGCACCCTGAAAACCCATACGTTGCATAACATTCGACAGCCATTACCAATTGACATTATCAAATGCCTTCTCCGCGTCCAAGGCTAAAAGCGCCGATGGACAGGGAGAAGATAACTTCAGTCTATTACATTCCAAAGCCAGCAATATTTTACGTACATTTGTTACTGCAGACCTCCCACTGACAAACCCCACCTGTTCCGGAGAGATGAGCTTCGGTAACACGGCAGCCAGCCTGTTAGCTAGAATTTTCGAGAGAAATTTGGCATCGACATTTATCAATGAGATCGGCCTGTATGAACCAGCTTGCAGCGGGTCTTTTCCCTTTTTCGGTAGGAGCCGAATGTAGGCTTCTGTAAAGGTGGGGGGGGTATTGACGTGTGTGTACTATATGTTGGAAGAGGTCTTTTTGTGTAGGGGGAGATATCAGGGGATAGTATATGGTAAAATTCAGCTGAAAACCCATCAGGTCCTGGGGCCTTGGATCTAGTGGAATGCTTAATCACCTCTTCAATTTCTGATAACGATATGTCTGCATTGAGGGCGGATAATTCTGCATTGAGGGCGGATAATTCATCCGTGGATAAGGTTGGTAATGGAGTGTTGTCTAAGAAAGAAGAACCTGCGGCCATATCACCCGGCTCATGTCTGTAAAGGTGTTTGTAAAATTTACTGAAGATATCCCCTATGGATTTCGAGTCTGAGTGCAACTTCCCTGATTCATCTAGGAGTCGAGCAATATGCGTGGGCAGAGTTCTCCCTCGGGCTAAGTTGGCTAGGAGTTTACCTGATTTATTACCAAATTTGAACAATGCCAAATCTTTGGGGTTTCTGAGAATAAGGTCATGCAGATGGAGCCAGTGATCCCATTCCTGCTTGGCCTGCAGCCAGGCGAACCTGTTAGTTGGAGTAGGGCCATGTTTATAATTGAGATAAGACTGTCTGGCTGCCATGCTAGCTTCCGCATATCTGTGTCGGATTATGCGTTTTTTCGAGGAGGCATAAGCCAACACCCTGCCGCTAAGTACTGCTTTCGCAGTCTCCCAGAAAAGAACCGGGTCGGATGCATGCTGTGCATTGTCCCTCACATAGCCATACCACCATTGTTTGAGTTCGCCATGAAAGGTTTCATCACGTGATAGGTAAGACGGAAACCACCAGATGGCTCTGTGTGCCAATGTTTTTTACAGGGACCATGACAAGGGCTTGATCCGAGATCACTAGATCATCAATGTGGGCAGACACTATATTAGGCAATAAAGCATGAATAGAAAAAAACATGTCGATGCATGATAAAGCTTTGTGTGCATGGGAAAAGTGCGTGTATTCCCGCTCCAAAGGATGTAAATACCTCCAAAGATCCACCAGTCCAGAGGCTTCAATCCAAGTATGTAGATGAGAGTCTTGGGGATTAACCCTCGTGTTCTCGGAATCGGTCCTCCCAAGCGGATGCTACTGCATTGAAGTCACCACCAATCAGAAGGGGGCGATCAGAGGGACGAGATGAGAACTGTGAGAGCAAATGGTCTAAGAATGGTTTATTGTCACAGTTAGGGCCATACACATTCCACAGGTTCAACGAGTGGGATCCTAGTTGTAGAGACAAAAAAGACCACCTACCCGATGTAGTATCGTAGCGATGATCAAGTACAGCGTGCGGTAAGGATTTATTAATCAGGGTGACCACCTCTGCCGATCGGCCCGCTGCAGGTGCTCCTAGGGCCGTTCCGACCCAAGATTGTTGTAGGCGAGAGATATCAGCTTCCTTGAGGTGCGTTTCCTGAAGAAGGGCCCTGTCTTCTTCAGGAAGACATTGCCCTTGAGATGGCGAAGAATCTTTCGTCTTTTGTTGGGGGATTTCAGTCCCTTAACGTTCCAAGTAATAATGTTCAAGGGGGATCCCATAGGGCCAATAGAGGCAGATGAGAAGCAGGAGGTATGAAGGTAACACAATAACGTGGGGCACTAGCGGGCGTCCCAGTGCTCCCGCAGTGTCCATAAGTGGTAAACCCCTTGTGTAGGAGGCAGTTCCAGGGATGTTGAGTATGTCTTATTAGTTTGGCGAGTGAACAACACGGTTCCAAGAGTGAAGATACAGGCCGAGGATCCGCCTCAGCCCGATGGGTGTGCGCATTTGGATAATCAGACAAAAAACAAAAAAGAACAAGTACTAGAAAGAAAAAAAAACAACAGCAAAACATCTGTAAGTACTTCCTTTTTTCACTAATGCTAGTGGTCTGTGTGAGACCCAAGATGGAAGTCAACGCGACTTCCATAAGCCAGGTCCACATACCGGAAAATGGTTCCTCCGTCCCGTCTATGGAAGTTTTTGGCTGAACAAAATAAACAGTTCCTAAGTATAAAACGTGTAAATGGCTGATAGGCAGACAGTCTTGTGAAGAGGCAAGGAGCCTAACAGAGCCTGAATATGTAAGGCACATAGCCACGGCATTCATGACTTGCATAACCATCACATAGTGAATAACCTTTTCCCGAACCTTCGAGGGGAGTGACTCAAGCCTTCTTTTTCCTTGGTGGGCTTTTCATCGGGGATGACAATTGAGGTGCCTCTGTGGATTCCAGGAACCTCAGAGCCTGGAGCGCCGAATTGAAGCGCCAAGATTTACCGTCCTCTGTTGAGAAACGTAGTACTGCCGGGTATTGCAGTGCGAATTTCCCACGTCTGCGCACCAGCAGTTGGCATACTTCATGGAATGCTTTTCTTGCTTTAGTGACTTCCGCAGAGTAATCAGCAAAAATAAGTAATTTGAGGCCGTCCACCACAAGATTACGCTGTGCCCGGTAGGACTGGAAAATGGTGTGCTTGTCATGGTAGTCCCAATAGCGCACTATGACCGGTCTGGGTCTGTCATCATCTCTGGGTTGGCCTATTCTGTGAGCTCTCTCAACCCTGCAAGGTTCATTTAAGCCCATGGCTTTAGGAATGGCGTGAGAGCAAAAATGGCGGAGATCAGTAGGTTTAACTGATTCTGGGACACGTATAATTCTTAAATTGTTGCGTCTGGAGCGGTTTTCCAGATCGTCCACTTTGTCTTGTAAGGCCTGCAGGTGTTTAGTCATGTCACCACAGGTGTGCTGCGCTTCTGCAGAGTGATTCTCTAGATCAGACACTCGCAGCTCCATCCCCTGTATACGCTGTATCTGTGCCTCCAAAGCGTCATTAAACTTCCCCAAATGACAATGCAAGAAGTCAGTTATAATGGCAGTTATATCTGCCTTGAGACATTTGGCCACTTCTGAGGCTATGGATTGAGGTCTAGAGGGGGAGGGAGGCTGGCTCATGTGCTGACTTACCCCCAGCGTCTGCCTGCATGTCAGCCTGTGTGCCTCCATCATCCGCCATGTTTGACAAGGCCTCATCAGAACGGGCAGCCGTGAGAGACCTCCGTGCCCTCGGCTGGCGTTCCAGGAAGCGATCCATGTCGGGCGGGTGTTCGGCTTCTTAGAGAGTGTCAGCGGCGGCTAATTTATATCGTGGGAGTAGGTAGGAGAGAGACGACGGGACGGAGCTCCTTTGTCCTCTGCATCGGGCGCCGGAACCGGAAGTTACGTTAACATTATTAGCGGTGTGTAGAGCACCCTATGCCAGCAACAGAAGGGAGGGAACTTTGTTCTGCAGCTGCTCCACCTCCTGCTGCCTCTTAGCCAATGCATCTTGCAGTCTTTAACCATACCCCCTTCCTGCTGCTGTCATATAACTCCTGCCCGTGACTCACTTGAAGAGTTAGTAATGCAGACAGTCACGTGGCACAGATTGCCTCCAGAGCAGGAAAAGACAGCACAGGACTCAGGGGAAGTGCTTATTAAGCAGCACTGAGAATGAGTGTAAGACTGGTCTAAGTTAGCTTACCAGTGATAATTACTGGTGCATCTTCTTGAGCTATTCTGTAATCTTCCTTAAAATGTTATATTTTAAAAATGTATTTATGTGCTCCAATTATGCTTGTAGTTATACATTGCTTACATGTTTTTACATGTTATTAGTCTTCCATTACTTCTGCATTTGACTTATATTGGTTCTATTGAAACATTTTCCAATAAAGACATATTGATTTAAAAAGTGCTAATTCTATATACACTAACACAGCAGTGTTTTCTAAGTGCAATGGGCATATGTGCAAGATCATAAGTTGCCTGCCCCCTCCATGAGGCAGCAGCACCACACTTCAGTCACCTACATTTATTCGAGAGACAAGGTTAATTTATGGTGCACAGATCCCAAATCTCTGGGAGCCACCCCTAATTGATTGTGAAAAACATAAAAGAGAGCAGAAGAGATGGGGTTTTTTGTTGGCTAGCAGAGTGACAAATCCAATGGACTTCACGCCATAAGTAGATATAAAAATGCAAAATGTATTTGACAAATCATCTTGTTAAAAACAAAGAAAGCATTGGACGCAATAACTCAAATATAAAGAGAACTCGCCCTTGAAAAGAAACCTTCCAAAACCCCCCTTGGAGTCCCACCGATGAGGTTCAGATATGCAGAAAAAGAAACAAAATATGTGTAAATACAGGTACAGTATCAGAACCAGTACATCATCAATAGTACATCATTCAAAGGGAAAAAACATTTTTAGTGGAACAGACAGGGTGGGTATGGGGTGGTAATGACCAGGGGAGTCACGCGATGCTGCTGAGGCTTGACGCCGAAAGGCGCTTCTTCAGGAGCAGGAGGTGGTCTACAGAGGCATATAGAGATAATCATGTGACTATTTGCACATTTAAACCAATGCATTTGGGCCAAGGTGGACCCAGAAAAGATGTCAGCTGATCTTACCCCCTCAGTGCGTACTCAGCGGATGCCCAGCACAAGCCAACAGCAATAAGATGGAAAAGGCACGTAGTCCTAGGGTAGAGGATGATGTAGGCGCATCAGGGATGTCTATAGACACTGGGGTCATCAAATGAAAAATTACTGTATATACATGATTGAAAAGATTGGGATAGAGTATTAGTATGGTCTAATGAATAATGGTCAATGGTTATACCTTCAAAACTATATTGCCATAATTTAATTTTAATTGATTGCAAAAATTGTCTCTAAGCAAAATGCAAAGACTAAAGTAATTGGCAAAATGAGGAGTATAGTTTAAATGTATGAGATCCTATGTCTCATGGAAAGGTATAATAGATAAAAAAAGAGAGTGTGGGGGATAGAGGCCACCACAATATATCCAATTGATGTATAAAGACTTGTAAGAACTTTGAGCTTACCTCGCAGAGAAACCAGCAAAAGGTTTAAACAAGATCTCGAATGCAGATATCGAGACAGACTGATGGCAGTTCTCTACCAGCACAAGACCGCCGATGCTTGTGTGGCCGTCTCCAGCCAAACACCATGAGCATCGACGGTTTCGTGCGAGCATATACAAGGCGGCGTCTGACGTAGATAGTCAGCTGACTAGCTAGGGAAACCCAGCCTCCAGCCAATGAGTAGTAAGTGGGCGGTAACGAAGTGGGCGGTAACGAAGTGGGCGGTGAAGCCAGCCAATGGGCGGCCAGTGGGTGGAGTGTGGTCACTAGATGGAATGTACCGAGTAGCCGCTGATAGATGGCAGGGAGGTCGGGGGTGGACGCAGCCGGTCGTTCAGAATTAGAACGCCCATGCCTGCACGTGATAGAGACTGAAAGCGTGCAGTCATGATGCAGGGAAGGGAAACTTCCACATTGAAGCTAGGCATACAGAAATGAGGATGCACTGATAAGGGGGAAGAAACAGCCAAATCCAAGTATCGGTTTAACACATGTAGTGATATATCATAATAGTAAGGGCTTACGAGGAGAAGAATAGTTGCAATAAAAGAAGTAGATAACAAATGACAAATAAATAATAAACCTGGCGATTTTGGACTCATAGATACATAACAATTTGCAGTACATAAGGCATAAATAAAGGGGAAACAAATAACAACAGGGTATATCTTAATGTATCAGACGCATGCAGCAGAGTGTAACTTTGTATATCAAGATTTTGCAGTATTGGACTGATGCCAGTAAAGTCAGTTTTAATAACGGTATACAATGTAATGAAAACACTTAATGGGATGGATGTTTTACTACAGGCACATTCCTAGTTACAAACAAGGAAAAGACAACAGAATATAATCACAGTATCATAGGGGTAATTGACATAATGGGGGTGATTTACTAACCTAAACACACGCACGCACTAGGTGCGTGTGATTTTTGCGCAGCAAAACTTATTTATCAACCAAAAAGTATCTAAAAGCATATTTCCACTAATGCCATATATGGAAAAATCATGCACATGATGCATATATAATGCTGCTTCACAGTTTAGACAAAAATGGTTAGCTCATGCATTTACATTCCTGCATTCATCAACGCAAGCAACACAATGTAGAGCTAATTTACACAACATCACCTTGCAATTCATGCAGGTCTTTGCACAACACACCTGCTGGGTGTGTACACACTACAAAGGTGTCTAGATTCCACCAATAGATCATGCTGGGAGGGAACACACTACAGAGGTGTATACTTGTTCGTGGAGTGTTTATAAGGTTAGTAAATCAACCCCAATTTGTGGTGATATAAGAAACATAAATATATCACAACAGGGGTTTTTCTACACTGGAAAAACACAGTGGAATGTATACAATTATGGTTATTGCAGTATTATCTTTGGTATCGTTACAGCTAGCAATGATTATGTATAATGGATATAATTCATAATGTCTACAATTAGTTTAAGGGAGATAGACTGTCATTATTATTTTATTTTTATATTTTTGTGTCAGGCAAATCCTGGAGATTTAGTAGCATGTAACTTGTATATCCATTTCATTTCTTGGCGAAGGACTTTTTGGTCCACATTGCCCCCTCGTATGTTGTCTTTTATGTGTTCTAAACCAAAAAAGGACAGAACTTCCGGATTGAAGTTGTGAAAAAGACCAATATGTCTGCTAGAAACAATGGGTCTTCCTGTGGGGTCTGTAAGACTCTTATGCGTTTTAGGGAGGCAATAAAAGGTTGGTGTCTGTGGGAATTTGACATCTAAGTACTCTAGGGTTTCCTTGATAAGGCCATTCAAGAATGCCTGATGTATGATGGCTAGATATTCTGTTTGGTAACAGGTTAGTGTTTTTTGTGAGATGGTCCGATACCATTGTTTGTTGGAGAGGACCCTATAACACATGGTCTCGTATTGGCTCTTTGTTTGTACCCCTATATTGCCGCCTTTGTCCACCGGTTTGATTATAATATCCGTATTTTTCAAAAGCCTATTGAGGGCCTCCTGTAGGGAGGTGGAGAGATTGGCAGATGGTGCTGTACTACATGGTAGTCCTTCTATATCATGTATAGTTCGCTGTAAGAATGCCCAGATATTAGGGTTTGATTGTAGGGTGGGAAATTTGGTAGATTTATTTTTAAAGATATTAATCCCACTAGATTTATAGGAATGAGTGGGGTCCGAGGAAGGCAATCTCAAAGTATCAGCCTCAGAGGTGCCCTCCTCCAGAAGCTGAATTCTCGTAAAGCGCAGAAATTGCGCATTGTGTAGCCCTCCCAGCGTGTCAAATCTGTGGTTAATTTTTGATGCTCGGTCATTCCTTTGTCGAACATTACTTTAAATAGGAGATCTCAAAATGGTCCATATTTTCTGTAGGGCAAAAACTAAGTCCTAATGTTAGGACTTGTTCTTGCATAGGATCTAGGGGGTAGTTTGATAGATTAATTACCTCCAGTTGGTTTTGGTGAGAAATGGATCTATGGTGCCCAGTCTCTTGAGGTCATGGGATATCCCTAAAAAATTGCCCGAATTTGTGCCTGCCAAGGTGGGTTCGGGGGATGGTAGGGAAAAATATTTAGGCCGTGTAGAGTGAGAACGGGAGCCAGCCGAAGTTGCCTCCATGGTAGATGGGTGTGGCCGTGCATGTGAGGTGGAATGGGAATTGGCTTGGGGGTTAACATGGGAGATGTGGGGAGTGGTGGGAAGGGGGGCTAGTGTGGAGCCTGTATTATCGTCTAGACTTTTTTGTGTTTTATCTACTTGGTGAGAGTGCTGGTTAGGCGAGAATTGTTTTCTTTTAGTGGAACTCTCGCCATAGCGTGTTTTGCTACTTCGGGAGTAGGTGCAATTCAAATCTAGTCTACGAGGGCTTTGGGAGTAGACACGTGAAGTGAAGGAGTGTGACAAAGAGTCAGACCCTAGTTCTTTGTTGTATTTGGGGCATAATTCGAAGTTACCATGATTACTGTAAGATTTTTTTTGTCCATTTATAGGCCTGGCCTGATGAGTAGGCCGATTTATCTCTCTGAAACTTCTTTTCCTTTCTCTGTACTATCTCCTTGCTGAACCCTTCAATATGTTCACAAAGAGCTTTATCCTGTACTGGATAGGAGGAAAAATTATCTAATGGAGCAACTGTCCAGAAGTCAGATACTTCCTCCGGCGTCCTGTTAATGTGGATTGACGCCGGATGAAGTATCTGACAGCTGGGGGGAGGAGTTGCACATAACAAGAAAAGGAGTAACTCTGTATACTCATTTTTCAGCTTATTTTTCAGCTACAGGCACCCATACTTCAGGGCCTCTGATCATTTCTTCAGGAATGATCAAAATCTCAGAAGGTCACCTTTTCATCTGACATGCACGTCAACTGGCTCCCTGTGGGCTTAAATGCACATTGCTAGTTTATCTCCACTAAATAAGCATATTATTAGAAAGTTGTGTGAAATGTTCCTTCTTGTCTGTTTACGGTCTCAATAGTCATCTAGAAGAAGATGCAATGATTCTCATTTCAAACAAGGTCAAATTGTTGGACAACTGCAATAGAAATGTTAAAATTTTGGGAAATTTTACATTTGTGTTTGGGTACCTTTTAAAGATTGTGTCTATTTAAGGTGTCTGTAAACCCAAGAAAAAATATATAATGTACTATTTCTAAGCTTAGTGGTGGCTGCATTAGTTTATTTGTTTTATTTCAAATTTTTGTTCTTGTATTTTGCCTGGTGAGCCTACGGCATATGAAAACAATAACAGAACACTTAGGGAAAGCCAAAAGAGCACAGCCTATCAAATCAGCAGAACTAAATTTAAGGAGTCACCTCGCTTAGGGCATGGTGGCTACACTAAGGAGGTTATTCACTAAAGAGCCTTAGCTTCGGCTGATCCCTCGGCTCTCTTCGGCCGCCTCTGCCCTTCGGTCCAGTCGAACCGAAAGGCTGTGGTACAGGCTACATACAATAGCCCATACAGCAGCCGAAGGCAGCCGAGCCAAACCCATATGCTTCAGCTTGGCTGAGCCGCAGTGACACCCGAAGCATGGAGAATGGTCGGCCGAGGCTCACTGATCACGTAAATGACAGCTGGGCGGAGCCAGCCATTATCTCAAGAACACTTAGGGAAAGCCAAAAGAGCACAGCCTATCAAATCAGCAGAACTAAATTTAAGGAGTCACCTCGCTTAGGGCATGGTGGCTACACTAAGGAGGTTATTCACTAAAGAGCCTTAGCTTCGGCTGATCCCTCGGCTCTCTTCGGCCGCCTCTGCCCTTCGGTCCAGTCGAACCGAAAGGCTGTGGTACAGGCTACATACAATAGCCCATACAGCAGCCGAAGGCAGCCGAGCCAAACCCATATGCTTCAGCTTGGCTGAGCCGCAGTGACACCCGAAGCATGGAGAATGGTCGGCCGAGGCTCACTGATCACGTAAATGACAGCTGGGCGGAGCCAGCCATTATCTCACGGCTCGCTCCGCCCAGTTGTAATGACAGATCAGCATCCCCAAATGACCTGGGAATGCTGATCTGTCATTAAACAATAACAACTGGGCGGATGTGGTTGTGACATCATGGCAGGCTTCGCCCAGTTGTTATTTATTGGCCGGAATCTGCTAGAAGACTCTGGCAGGTGTCGGCCAATAGGAAACAGGTGGGCAGAGCTAGATGTCACTGCTAGCTCCACCCAATTGTTTTTCCTTTTTTTTCCCTTTTTTATCTAGTTTTCTTATTTTCTATAAAATATTTTGTATTTATTTTCTAATTTTCCTATTTTTCTAATTTTAAAAATACTTTTGCAACTTTTTTTCTCCTTCTTTTCACCTCCTTTCTATTCTACTCAGTACCTCGGAGGTACCGAGCAGAGAAGCTGAGCCGAATGCTGCTAGGCGTATTCAGCTTTTCACTCACTGCCATTCGGCCCCTATGAGAATAGGGGCAAACGGCAGCGAGTGAGCTGCCGAAGATTCAGCTCTGCCGTTCCACATGTTGGATCGGCTGAGTTGAAATCCTTGTAAATTAGTCCAGTTATTCTACCCTTTTATTTTAATAAAACAAAGTGATGTTCTGAGTAATGTAGTTCTCTCTTATTTTTATATTATAGTCCTTTGGTATGGGTATGCTATAAGCTGGCAAGGATAAATGATAAGCCAACAGCAGCCACCAGTGAGCGCAACATGTCAATTTGATTACCTACTTGGTTAGGTATATTTACAAGTATTACGGATATTTTAGCCATTACATGTAGAAAAAAAAAGACACTTTTTGAATTGCTATTCTCACTCAAAACAACCAACAGATGTCCATTAGTATATGTGTAAGAACAGCATGCTTTGTGTCACATATATTAACTAAATAAATAAAGCTATGAATGGCAAGGCCAGTATCTGAGTTGGTCATAAATAAAGCATTAGAATACAAAATACACATTTAATCTAATGCACCATTGATCTTTTTTTTGCAAACAGGGATCAAAAAACATTTTTTTTTACCTTTCAAAAGTTTTTTTTTAAACAATTGCACATGTACATTAAAGCATCACTGATATCAAAACTTCAGTGTATCAATTTTCAACATAACATTTTTCAGGAGTACAAACATCACATGAAGTCTGGAACGGAGTACAAGACATACTGTGGGGAAGGGACTTCACTAGTCCGGTAGAGAGCGATTCGTGAAGAACAACATAACGGTTGTGCACGATACTTTGGCTAAGGGTGCTGCTCTTCTAGGCAATAAGTACAATACCGGATAAGCAGACCATGATTGAAAATGGAAGCCATCCTGGGCTCGTATCATCGGTCCATCGGACAGAGGTGACTAGGGAAGGACCAGGAGAGAAGAGAGAAAGACAGGAGAGATAGAAGTAAAGATAGGAGATAAGGGTAAAGAGGAAGGTAGGTGGTAAGAGGTCAGGGGTTGGGTAGTCAGAAAAATGGAAGAGAGAACTATCTATTAAGTCATGGGTGGACGTATACATTTCAAATGGTGATTAGGCGCCTATCAAAAGGTAGCTGGTAGGAAGTGTTGTACCCAGGGGGACCAGATATTTTAGAATTTTCCCATAGAGTTGTCTAATTGCGCTGATCTCTTTTCATGGGACATGATCCAGGATATGTGTTGTTTGGTTCTGGAGATGCTAAGAGTAGGAGACTTCCATGATAGGGCAATTTCACGCTTGGCCGCAGATAATGCCTGCAATATAAGTTTACGTTTGGCTGAGGGGAACTGTATGGGGAGGTTGTTAAGGAGTGCTAGGGATGGGTTTTTGGGTACAGCTTTGTTAAGGACTGCAAGCATACGGAAAATCCGGTCCCAGAATTTAGAGGCTATGGACCACAAGGTATGATAGTAAGTACCGTGTTCAGTACATCCTCTAAAACACAATGGGGAGTGCTGAGGGGCAAAAGAGGCTATTCTAGTAGGGACCATATACCACCTTAGAATAACTTTGTAATTGATTTCCAAAATATTGGTATTTTGTGAGCATGATTTGGTGTTCTGCCAAATGCGTTGCCAGTCATCTTCGCTGAGAATAAGACCAGTATCCTGTTCCCACTTCTGAACATAGGAGGGAGGGGAGAAGTAGCAGAGAAGAGTAGTGAGGAGTATAGGAGGGAAATCAGCCCGGGGCTGTTGTGTGTTGTCACGGCATATCCGTTCAAAGGGTGAGAATCTGCGGACAACAGTCTTATTAATAAAATCTGCAATTTGCATATATCTAAAGAACTCCTTCCCAGGAAGGTCAAATTTGTCTTTCAAGTAGGAAAAAGGTTTTATGCCCTTATTGGTCTGAAGTTTCCAGAACTTATGTAGTCCTTTCTCTGACCACATTAGAAAGGAAGCCGGTGATTCCATAGCTGGTAAAAAGCCCGGATTAGAAAAAAAGGAAAGGAGAGGTAGATGAGAGGAGATGAGACCCGCTGTAGTTTTGGAGGAGTCCCAGAGACGTAGGGAGTGGGAGATTAGTGGGTCATAGATACGGGGGCGGTGTTTTGGGGGTAGCCACAGGATATTATCAGTGGTGATAGGATGGAGGAGCTGAGCCTCAATTTCAACCCAGTAAGGGATTTCAGAGGTGGTGTTGAACTTATTAAGTTGGCTGATTTGGGAGGCGAGATAATATTTGGAGAAGGTCGGGACACCTAGACCCCCTTTAGATCTAGGAAGGAGAAGTGTGCGTAATGGGACCCTGGAGCGTTTATTCCCCCAAATGAACTTGGAAATGTGAGATTGGAACGATTTCAGAACATCTGCGGGGACATGCACCGCAAAACCCAAAAGAGGTAAAGGAGTTTGGGGAGTATAGTCATTTCTACCGCAGCTACGCATCCTAGCCAGGATAGGTGATAATTTGTCCAGGAAGATAACAAATGTTTAAGGGTAGAGAACATAGAGGGGTAATTGGAGGCGTATAAGGTGTGGTAGGAGGCTGTGAGGTGGATACCTAAATATGGGAGGGATGTTGAGTTCCAATTGTAGCGGAAATTCTGTTGGATAGTTGAGACAGTAGACGGCAGGAGGGATATGTTGAGGGCTATAGACTTATTTTCATTTTTACGTAGGCCGGACATATCCTCAAAAGTGTGCAGAACCTGGTGTAGGTTAGGTAAGGAAACGTGCGGGTTGGTAACGATAAGTAGTGCATCGTCAGCAAAGAGAGATATCTTATGGTGTGAGTTGCCATGTATGATGCCAGTAATGTCTGGGTGAAAACGCATAAGTTGGGCTAGGGACTCAATAGCAAGGGTGAACAGAATTGGGGAAAGGGGGCAACCTTGCCTAGTACCACGGTAGATGTTAAACGGTGCAGAGTAGAAACCTGAGTATTTGATGCGTGCAGTGAGGGATTCATAGAGTGAGGAGATCAAGTTAAGAAAGTTGGGACCGAACCCTCAAAGCCGTAGTGTGGAGAATAGATACGGCCAGGCAATGGTGTTGAAGGCTTTTCGAATGTCTAGGGCGAGTAACATAGCGGGGGTGTTCTGCGTTCTAGCGAGGGTTGTGAGGTGGGTTATCTTGCGTATATTGTCGCTGGCTTGTCGTGTGGGGGTAAAGCCCACTTGGTCTCTGTTTATAAGAGAGCCTATCAGTCTATTAAAGGCGTAGGGTGAGGGCTTTAGCCATAATTTTTAGGTCGACGTTAATGAGTGATATGGGTCTAAAATTGGACCACAGTGTGTGGTCAGTGTGGGGTTTGGGGATCATGCAGATAGATGCCATAAGTGAATCTTTGTGAAAAGAGGAACCAGTCCGAATCTGGTTGAAAGTGCGTGTCAATAAGGGGACTAGGAGGTCTGAAAATTCTCTATAATATTGGGCTGTGAATCTGTCAGGGCCGGGTTTTTTATGAGGGCGAAGAGATTTGATGGAGTTGGTGATCTCTTCTTCTGTAAAAGGGCTCTCCAGCGTGTCAATCTGTTCTTGGGAAAGGGAGGGGAGGGGGAGATCTTTAAGCGTATCCTCAACCAGGGAGGCAGGCGGTTGCTCGGGAGCAGAGTATAGTGTGGAAAGATGTTTGCTAAAAATATCCAAAATCTTGGTAGGGGAGCATGTAAGGGAACTAGTACTGGTGCGAATTTTAAAGGGTCTGAAAGAGGGTTCTAGATTTCGGAGTTTGTTCGCCAAGAGAGAGTCCGCCTTGTTACCTTTACGGTAATATTTATTGGCAGTGAGGTGTAGTTTTCGTTCTGCATGATGCGTCAGAAGGAGATTAAGATCACGGCGGGCCTTTTCTAGGTTCTGTTTGGTGGACAAGGTAGGGGTCTCAGAGAAGGACTGCAGAGCTGTATGAAAGTCGTGTTCTAACTTGCGGAGTAAGTTTAGTCTCTCCCTCTTTAATTGTGCGGCCAGCTGGATCATTTTCCCTTTAAGGCCCGGTTTGTGCGCTTCCCATAGGAGGGTGTGGGGGGTGTCAGGTGAGGAATTGAATGTAATCAGTTAGAGCAGAGAGGATGTGGGAACGGGAAGAGGGATCAGTGAGAAGGGAGTCATGAAGCATCCAGGAGGACGCTGTATTGATTGGGGTGAGATCATGAAGAAATAGAGATACAGCAGAGTGGTCAGACCAAGGTATCGGAAGTATATGAGAATGGAGGATCGAGGGAGTTAGAGCTGTGGGAACAAAGATATGGTCTATCCTGGTAAAGAGGTCATGAGGGTGGGAGTAATGGGTATACTCCATTTTAGAAGGGTTGGCTTCTCACCAGCTATCCATTAAGAGATACCGTGAGAGAAGGTCCCTAGCAGCGGACGATGGTAGTAAGGCAGCAGTAGAGTCCCTAGACCTGTCTCTGTGTGGAAAGAGGGTAAGATTGGAGTCCCCACAAAGGATTGTTGTACCAACCGAATGTGAGCTAACGGTAGATAGGAGATGTGAAAGGAAGGTTACCTGTTTACTATTAGGGGCATAGTATGAGACTATTGTGATTTCTTTGTCGTGGAGAAGACCAATCAGAATTATATATGTACCCTCAGGATCTCTAATGATGTTGTTACACACAAAATTGAGCGAGCTACGGAGGCCAACTAGAATGTCCCTTTGTTTAGAGGGCCCATTGGCCATGTAAACTTGTGGAAATTCCGCACTAAAGTATTCTGGTGCTGAGGAGGAGGAAAAATGGGTCTCCTGGAGACAGATAATGTCTGCATGTGTGCTTCTAAAAAATCTGAAGGCACGAGTGCGCTTGTTCGGGGAGTTGCGGCCTTGTACATTAAGGCTAAGTATTTTTAACGGCATAGTTGAGTGCATAGAATGAAGCTAAATGTAATGTCAGTCAGGGACTCAGGGAAACTAGTGATCTTTATAAGGAGGAAAAATGTTTGTTCCACCCATGACCAAGATAGTGGTAGCAGAAGGTTAGCAAGAAAGAGTGAAGAGAAAGGAAGAAGAAAGAGACACAGTAGGCTGGGGTAATGAAGCAATATGACAATGCGACAATTAAACAACGAGGGAGTAGCAGTGTATCCTCGTAAACACAAGGGAGGGTTGGACAGAAATCCGTCCCGCACCATCCAAGGGGTTGAGGCACAGTGACATACTCCCTCAGGCAAACTTCCTATAGTGTAATCTCGTTATATGCATATAAGGCATTAAGATCTACAATAGAGAACAGTAGGAGGAAGACACTAAGAGCACAACAATGCAATAATGTGCACAGCTACATAAGTAGACTGTAGATTACTGTGTATTATCTTTAGTACTTTCTTAGATAATTGAAGAGCCATACATATCTTTGTGTTCCAATTAGTGTATATAAATTGGTAAAGAAAGAAGACTAAAAAAAAACAAAACAAAAAACAAAAAAAATAACCCAACATGGAAAATAACTCAAACTGAAGGGGGTCTGTGCCAGGCGGACGGAGGGACAGGGATGAGGGCCATAATACCCACAAGTGGTCAGTGGAAATTAGTGGAAGGGACCCAAATAGAGAGGAAGGCAAATATCAGGCCAAAGTCAGGGGTATATTTACCGTCTTGGAGGTCGATACTGCCCTCTCTCTGAGGGAGACCTGATATGGTGTTGGTCGTAGGCAGTGGGGGGTGAGAATGTTTGTTTCCCGGCCTAGTCCGCCCCCATGACACCGAACCTCCCACGGAAGCGCCAAGTAATAAACACCCTCAGCATTTGTGGAGTCAATGTCCTCGCATAGATAGATGATAACAATCGTAACAGTAGTAAAACAGTATCTTAATAAAACAGTATCATAATAAAACAATATCTCAATAAAGGGCAGTGATATGAACTTTCACGCTCCTAAACAATAAAGTAGACTTACTGTATAAGATGAGTGAAACTGAGGAAACCTGACAGCTGTTACTTGCGAGTCCAAGAAGGATTCCTGTCACTAGACAGCCGGGCGGTGTAAGAGTCCCATCAAGGGACTGGGTAAGCGATGGGAGCACCTCGGTGTCCCATCATGCACCATCCGGGAGGAACAGTTCTGTATAGTCTGCAAGAGTAGATGTAAAGCAAAGGAGAGAATTAAAGTGACCCAAGGCGTTCATCTCGGATTACCAGCCTGTGGGGTCATCTTGGACGCTGGACTGCGGGGGTCACCAGGCCTGGCGGAGTCCGAGTCGCTGCGAGATCGCTTGGATGTAGAGGAGGGTGTAGTCGGATGAGAGGAAGGGAAGTCGTCATCTGAGAGGCCCAGGGATGACAATCTTGTACAGGCTTCTTCCAACGAAGAACAGGAGTATGTGCGCCCCCTATAGGTAAAAATGAGACTGAATGGGAACCCCCATTTATATGGAATCTGGTGCTTCTCGAGAATAGCCAAGCATGGCTTCATCGAGCACCTTTTAGCTATGGTAGAAGGGGCTATATCAGTGTAGAGCTGGTTCACGTGGCCTTGAAAGCTGAGTGGGGCTGAGAGTGCTTTTTCTCTAGCCAGTTGAAGCCAATTTTCCTTTGTACGATAATAATGTAGCCGTACAATGATGTCTCTGGGGGGGATCCTCTTGTTTCTTCCGAGTAAGCGCTCTGTGCACTCTTTCAATTTCTAAACGGTCCACGGGGATTTCCGGCCCAAGCTCCTGAAACAGCGCTAGAGTGGTAGCGAATAGATCAGTGACATGTTCCGGGATTCCTCTAATCCTCAAGTTGTACCGTCGGGATCTGTTTTCAGCATCCTCAATTTTAGATAGCATTATCCTCTTTAAGTGTGGAGATGTCTCTGTGCAGGGTAATGATTTCATCAGTTAAGTCCTCATACTTTTCCTCCCGGACCGATGTGTGCTGCCCGATTTCTTTGATCTCCTTCAGGAGGCGGTCGGTAATCTGCTTAGATGTGGTATGAAGGGCCCATTGGAGAAGCGCATCGCATTGCTTCAGGAGTGCAGATTGGGGCTGCAGGGATGCATCGGCGTCTATGGCCTGGCGTTCCTCATCCATGTCACTATCTGAGGTTGCGTGGCGGGCGAAGCTGCCCGGGAAGGGACAGCGGTGGCCATCTTGGATGCGGCCTTGACCAGGGCATCTACGATCGTGTTACCTGGCTTAGCACGCTCGTTCCGCTTCCCAGGGTTCGACATGATGGGAGGCTGTGGTGGGGGAAGATATGTCCTCTATTTGGAGATCGATGAGGAGTAAAAGCTCCTTGCTGATGTGTTTATTGCCCGAGGGAGTTGCGGAGCCGACTCAGAACACGTCCGCCATCGGCAATCCTGCGCATGCGCCCCCCTATCAAAAAGCATTTTAAATAAATGGCTTGTAATAAGTGTTTTAACTACCTCCGGGGCGGCCGTTGTAAAAAAACAGCCGGCCGGGAGCTCTGTAGATCTGAGTGGGCGTCTTTAGATGTCCGCTCAGACACGCCCCCTCACGCCCAGCGGCGCGCGGGGGAAATGCCCGATATTTAAAAACAGGCAGCGATGCCGGTTAACATACAAGCGATCTGCCAGGTATAGAGCCGGCGGATCGCTTGTATGGGGTAATGATCAGTGTGTGTGTGTGTGTCCCACGGTCCCTCCCCACCATTGTCCCGCTGGTCCCGGACACCGCTGTGCCCGGTGCGAGCCCGGGATCAGCATGGTGCCTGTTGTTATGGAAATTCGCTTGGTTCAACGCCCAAATCCATACTGCGCTAGAGTGCACCAAAGTATGTCAAACACAAAGAATTTCCCCCGTGCTTAAAAGCACAGTTGTATTACGCTCTTTTGTGTGAGGACTGGCAGTACCTCTTTTGAGTCATGTAGAGTTAGGACACAGGAGACACGTGTTGCTTGCTTGATGATTCCATGCTAAGAGCCCCCAGCACAGGCATGTGTTTATTGTTTTATACCTGCCCAACAGGAAGTGATGTCAGACAGGAAGTGATGTCTCAAACAGCGAGACAGGAAGTGATTTCAAACAGGAAGTGATGTCAACAACCAGCAAACGATTTCAAAAACCAGCAAACCAGCAAGTGATGTTAACAACCACTTCCTCAATACATAGCCAGTCAACAAAACACATTAATACAATAATCTATTACCACAGGAGTGAGCTTTATCCAGCATTGCTCAGTGAGCAATGCCCAATAAAGTTACTATGATTCTCATGCGTGCTTATTTACAGGGACAACGTTATATTATCTCCAGCGGTTGATCAGACGCACTAGAGACAAGCGCACGTTCCTTTCATATACTGCGTTCAAAACAAATGTATCCACGCAAGCCAATAAATCCATGCATTGCACGGGGGGCCCCAGCCGTGCGTCCATACATTCGCCAAGAAGACACTGCTCCGCTGCGCATAAGATATCTACTCCAATGGTTTACTCTTAGTGGGGATTTAAACCGGGTCACGCTCCAATTGGGCGTGACGCAGCAAACCCTGTGTAACGCCCCTAACTGCTCTGTCAGGATCTCAACGGCAGAGGCTTGTAACATCAACTGTGGTACTAGTATGGGAGTAGGTTAATCCTGTTAATGGTCACGTCAGACTGAACTCCAGGCGTCGCTCTCAATCTTAAACGTAGAGTTTGGAGTTGCTAGCATCATCCACCATTATTTTAGAACAAGAAGTTAACTAATTAGTTCACTAAGATTATGGGGCAGATACCATTAAGTAATGGCCAGGATTAAGTTATATGTATGTTCAGAAGCAATGATATGGCAATATGTCCATGGCAATGATGATAAATCAAGCAGTAATTAGCAGTGGTCATATGATACTATGGCAGCAGTAATGGCAAGAATACAAGCAGTTAATTGGCAGCAGTGATAGTACTAATCCCAGTAGTTAATCAGCAGCATCCTATGGTAATGTGGCAGGAGTGATGGTATAAGCCAAGCAGTTAATCAGCATTATCCTATGGCAATATGGCAACAGTAATAGTACTAATGCAAGTAGTTAATCAGCAGTGTCTTATGGCAGTACAGCAGCAGTAATGATAATGAGCCAAGTAACTAATCAGCAGTATCCTATGGCTGAATGCAGCAATAAAGATAAGAAGCCAATTTGACAGTACAGTCTCAAGGGGTCAGGCAGTGCTGACAATGGTACTTGCGGTACTATGCACAGGACGGTTCCTCGAGAGGGAAAAGGGTTAGCTGTCTCCTGTAGTCCTGAGCTTCCTCCGTTCTGTGCAGGCAGCGTGGTATCCGTTTGGTTCTTGTGTGGGTGAGTTTAGCAGGGCGTCGACTCCATTAGTGGAACGCCGCTGCTAAGCTCCTTCCTGGTATATATGGGGTCAGAGCATCATGGGGCGGAGCCAAGCTACGTGATCACGGCCTTTGCGTTCCACTCTGGAGCGCAAGCCGCGACGTAGTCAGGGCGTCATAGGTGCTGCGCTCCCTGGTGGAACGCAAGAAGCCGCTATCCTTACACCCTGACACTGAGCCATAATGACAAAATATTACAATACACTAAAAACACATCCTAATAAAATTTCCACAACACTGTGTCACAGGGGATCAGAGGGAGATCGGTACACGAGCTCCCTCCGGTCCCCTCTCCGCTGCAAGAATGCGGAAGTGTTGTATTTTACATCACTTCCGCATTCTTGTGTCACTCTCCAGCTTCAGAAGCTGGAAAGAAGCTGATGGAGCAGATCTGTGCTTCATCAGCTTCTATTGGGGGGCCCTAGGTGACATTATGTCTACATAAAGAGGAGGGTTTTATTAGCCCCCGTATGTGATAGCAATAAAGTTTAGTGAAAAAAAATTAAAGTTTCCCCCCCAAAAAATGTAAAGTTACACATAAAAAAGAATAAAAAAACAAAAACATTTTTTAAAGTCCCCACACAATGTAGGGGTGGGGACCATCAATGGAGAATGGCAACCAGATGGCGGGGTTAGTGTGAATTTTTTTTACTGTTTCTTTATATTCTTGAAACTTTTATCACTTTTTATTTTTTTATTTAATTATTTCTTC
>NW_017307842.1:57953-60309 GCF_000935625.1 Nanorana parkeri
ATTATTTCATATTATTTTATTTTTATTTATTTAATTTTATTTTTTTAATTTTTGTAAAAAAAATTTCACCTAACTTTATTGCTATAACACAGGAGAAAAAAAGACTTATATTTATGTTATAATAAAAACATCTAATATGAGTTAGAAAAAAGTTGTAGAGTATTTCTTTGTTATTGCGAATACATATAACAATACCAGCACCAGGTTGCCTATTTCACCCACTGCGAATTGTCTGTGATTAGAATAGTAACAACTATTTTTTTTTTTTAAATAGGCTTTTTCAAAAAAAAATGTTGATAGAAGTTATTGTACTTCATGTTCCAATACTGTATAGTACATGATTTCTATAGCTTAAATATTTTATGTACAGCAGGATCAAGCAGGAGATTGTCAGGGAGTTAGTGTGTAGGAAAACCATGGGCACTTCATATAGTCAGTTCTAAAAAGCACCTAAAACATTCTAATCTCATCTTTTTCTAAATCTAGTAACTGGAATTAACATGAAAGACAAGAAGTTAGATAGAAGATGTATTGCACTCAGTAGGCTTTTTTTTTTATAAAAAGCTAGGAAAAGATCCTTACTAATAAAAAATAAACACAATACAACCCCACCATAAAAAGTCAATTAAAGCCTATCTAAACCCCAAAACAAACATGTCATTATTGTAGCTTAACAATATGGTGACTGCATTAGTTTCATTTTTCAGGCTTTTTTCCCTTTGTTTTCATTAGTGATTCTGTCACTAACACACTTCTTGTCCTATAGTGGCAATGCTTATTCACTGTACAGTATCTATAAAAGAGAAGTGTTGCCACTCTAGGCTGCTCTCTTGATTAGGACTACAGACTCTCTTCTCCCCTCACCTGCAATACATAGGGGGAGACACGGCTTTGTCATTCACAGAAGACAGCTAAGAAAGTATATTAGATTATTTGAGATATCAGTCCAGCGCACAGAAAGTGACAACAACACTGTGGGGTCTATTCACTAAGCTGCCAAGGGATCTAGCCGTAGTTTTGGCTGATCCTTCGGCTAGCTTTGGCTCCAGCCTGAAGTGAATAGCCGAACAGCGTTCGGCTCACTTCGCTCGGGGTTGGTTAGTCACTCGGCTGCCTACGGCAGCTTAGTGAATAGACCCCTGTGATTCTGGGAGGATCAACAGGAATTTTTCTGTACTTGCAGAAAATGTTCTTAATCTGAAATAAGAAACCAAATGCCGCCACCACATCTAAGAAATAATAGCTGCAATATATTAAATTTTTGTTTTGGGGTTTAGATATGCTTTAATTGATTTTTCTACACTCACATTCAGACTGTTTAGTATAGTAAAATATGCCAATATACAAATGCAGTATAAAAATGCCAGTATAGTATATTAGACTAAAATACAATTATCTCCATATCACCTGCAAGGCAGGAATATAAAACTGGGATGTCCAAAAGCCATAGAGTAATAACCTGCCCTCTAAATATAGCTAAACTCTGCACCTATAATAAAAATTATTATATGCATTTATAGACTATGTGTTTATATGTGTTTAGAGGACATTTCTAAAGAAATATGTGTTAATGCCAGTGTGACTGGGGCCTTAGAAGTCCCATCCAACCTCACATATGCCAATGGTTTTCCTGGCGAAAGGGGTGGGGTAGTTCTTTACTGGACATTGCCACCTAGGGATGCCGAGGATGAACAATGGAAATTAACATTAACGGTGTGTAGCGCACCCCAGGCCAGAAGCAGAAGGGAGGGAACTTTGTTCTGCAGCTGCTCCACCACCTGCTGCCTCTTAGCCAATGCATCTTGCAGTCTTTAAACATACCCCCTTCCTGCTGCTGTCATATGACTCCTGCCCGGGACTCACTTGAAGAGTTAGTAATGCAGAAAGTCACGTGGCACAGATTGACGCCAGAGCAGGAAAAGACAGCACAGGACTCAAGGGAAGTGCTTATTAAGCAGCACTGAGAATGAGTGTCAGCCTGGGCTAAGTTAGCTTACCAGTGAAATTCCCCTCCCACATGCACTATTTTCCATTTATTTTCTTTGCAATAGCAAAGGTATACACACACTGACATAAGCTTTTGCTTTTGTATCACATTGCCACACTAGTGATTCCGACATCTTAATCCAATGTATTTAGCCAAGCTAAATACTGGGAATTTAATTACATGTTTTTGCTGGAGTTGTCAGGCCAATGTTCGAGTTTTGCTATTGCTCCCTCTGTTCATATTGTGTTCTCTTTTCACACTAGTTGGCTGTGATATTCAGAAGGAAGGGCAAGTCTTTCGGGTCTATTTAAAGCAACCATGATGTGCTGATATGCTTTACACTATTTTTATGTGCAAAATAAGTTTGAT
>NW_017307842.1:60338-74662 GCF_000935625.1 Nanorana parkeri
AAAATTATTTATCCTGGGTGTCAAGTGGGCTAGGTTTGCGACCACAATCAGCCACCAGTGTCTCATTGGTGCTAATGCCCTTGACAACATTGCATATCACTATACTGAATAGTCCTTAGATATAACAGTGATCTATATCCTTATGGCCTCTCCCATACCACATACCATAATACATAGATCCTTATTTGCAAAACAAACAGACAGCACCTTTTCCTCGTGTATTACCGTTTATTAAATAAAGTATTGAGAATTGATATAAAACACTACTCACATAATTAAGTCCGGGTGGAGGAATGATACAAAGCAGATCTGAACAGAGGCTGCCTAACTAGCTGACACTTGTATCCCCCTTCCTCAGAGCTAACAAGTTATACAACAAGATACAAATAAATAGAGTGGGTGAACACCATGTTCACCAAAACCAATCAGATGCACCCCATCAATAGAAATTCAGCAACATGTAGTGCTGATTTAGTACAATGGATGAATAAATATTTGCTAAATATCTTGCTGGCTAATTTGGTCATACATTTAGTAGAAAATATTGTGGTTATAGTGAATAAGAAGTAACCACAGAAGTTCCTAGTGAATTATTTAGGTAAATAAAAAAAGAACTAATAGGCTATTTGAATAGAATGTAACCACAATCCCATTTTCTATGAACTGTCAACCTTTCTCGAAACATACTAACTTGGATATTTCTGCAGTATAATCCATGACATTTTCATGACTTGCAGCTTACTAAAATAATATTTTTCTTTCCTGCCAATTAATAAAAACCAGGGGAAAAACGCATTGCAATGTTGTCATTTGTGTATTAATTTCTTTAAGTACTTTGGTCCATTTCTATTGTAAAATTATAAACAAGGGTGGTTTATAATTTAGCAATATAGTCTCATCAAAATACACAGGAAGCCGCCCCCAAACCACAGCTATGGGAAACATATATTATTTAAAAATCTTTAGAAAAAAAGTGTAGGAGCCTGAGTGGCCAGAAAAGGGAGGCCCTCCTTCCTGTATCATAACTGGCCACATGCCTGTGCTTTTGGAAGGGTACCTTGCAGGGGGGGCAGCTAAGCATCCTCCACATGTTGGGCGGACAAGTGCCTCATCCCCAAATCCTTTCCCCCAAAAGGGATGTCAGAATTTGCAGGGGGAGTTATCAAAATATGGAAGCCCCTTTATAATAATTAGGTTTCCAGATAAGGAGGCCAATGTTAACTTTTTCAACATACTGTATTTCAACAGGAAAACATTTGATCTTTATTCAAAAAGTGCCTACAGATAAAGTTGGTATACTTGAATAAGAACACAATAATATGCACCTTACATTTATTCACAAAAGCATTTTATAGATGTAATGGTATACTGTGGAAAAAGTAAGTACACCTTTGTCATCAAAAGTCAGTATTGACCCCTGTAGTAGAAATTATTTCTTCTTGTAGGTAGTTTATGAAACTGCCCACCAGTCTCTGACATGAACTTTTTAACCATTTCTCCATGCAAAATTCTTTCAGTTGCAAGATGATTGCATGTTTTCTTGCATGAACTGCCCATTTCAAAATCACTCTACAAAATGTAAATGGCAATCAAATCAGGGCTTTGCGCAAGACAGTCCATAACCCTCTTTTTTATGCACGCTGAGAAAGAGGGGGTAAAATAAGGGCCATCATTGTTGTCAATGTCAGTAATACTAAATCCCAGCATTATTGTCAGTGGCTGCAATACACACCCCTTGCACTGGTGTTAGTGACCACAGTAATAACCCCCAGAAATGGTGGCAGTGGCAGCAATAATAAACATCCTGCATTGGTGTCAGTTTGTATAATAATAACCCTCAGCATTGATGTCAATGGTTGCAATAATAATCACCAGCATTGGTGACCGTGACCACAATAACAACTTGCAACACTAGTGTCAGTGACTGCAATAATAAACAAAAACATTTGTGTTAATGACCGCAGTAATAACCCACACATTAGTGTTAAGTGGCAGTGTTATTTCCCTGAACTGGTGAACATTGGATGTGCTGTTAACAACCCCCCACCATCATCATTGAGGGTCGCTGGCAATGCTGTGAACCCCCTCTTGCATTGGTGACAAGTGGCAGTGCTGTTAACCCCCACCCCACATTTTTGGTCAGTGGCAGGGATTACTTTCCAGATCGCATGTTCCCATACTGCTCTTTCTCTGATTACATTAGGCTTAACCATTCTGCTTTGTTACATATATCATTTTAATCATCAGATTTTGTTGATAATCTTTTGGGTTAATTATATAATGCTGTGGTAAGGAAAACTACAGGAAAATTATTTTTTTCTAATTTTCTATTTATTGTTGAAAAAAACAAAGAAACAAAAAATATATGTATTCAAATGTTATACCAAATTACATCCCTATCTGTCCCCACAAAATGCTGAATAAAACATAATGTGCAAAATCAAGAAAAATGAAGAAACCCCCCCTGGACTGGAGACTCCACTAGCTAATACACTTAAACAAGCATTTAAGATGGCTAATTACCCTCATTTATTTAACACAGAAAGTGTGAATAAGATACAGAACAACTCTGAATTGATGACATGATCAATAGGTGTTTTTTGCACTTACTGAACATGTAAAACACTTTCAATTGTATATTCAACAGACAGAAAGGTAGCATACAAAGTTCATTGTTAGGGTTTACATATAATTGTTAAAATCACATATTAGTCATGGTGAGTGCATTGCCAACTCAAAGACTTCCATTGTGAGAAAGAGCAATAAAACACCAAAACATCCATTGAGCAGCACTAAAAACCAAAAAGCAAAACCTGTGCATGTAAATCAGAAAATACAGCTGATCCCATGAACAAATATAATTAGAAAGCACAAACAGAAAAACATTTTTTAAATATTTAAATCTTTTCAAATATTTAAGTACATTAATACATGATATAGTGACATTATACATTACATATTTACATTAAGGAGTTTCCTTGCATAATGTGTATCCAGTTACTGTGGATAACGTTTCCATGAATTTAAGCCCACTTTGGAAGAAGGCTAGATTTCTTGTTAATCCTCTTGTTTACTCTCACCATAGTATTCATTCTCAAAAACAACCTTATTAGACAACCTCATGCTTCAATTCATGACCTGTCTTACTGTGTGCAGAATTGTGAGACTGATAGGGTACATTTATCTGCCTCTTATCTCCACAATTGTTTAATTTACCATTCACTTCACTTCACTTTCTCCATCTTAAATATTCTTGCTGACGCTTCAACCAAAATCTGGTCTCGAGTGAAGGGTAAGCAGGGGAGAGGTACATACAGGACTTTACATTGTTGTCCATTTTTGCTGTCGTTCGCTGCACTGAAATTTTCATAAAAATAAGTATTAGGCTGATAAAGAAGTGAGCCAAACCCAAAAACAAAACCCAATATGTTTTACTACTAATGTGACATTGTCAAGAGCAACATAAAACGTGAGGTGCACAAACACAATATAGATCCTTAAGCTGTCAGTTGTTAAGCTATGGCTAGTGGAGTTTGCTGTTGTACAGTG
This sequence comes from Nanorana parkeri, assembly GCF_000935625.1. Taxonomy (NCBI): domain Eukaryota; kingdom Metazoa; phylum Chordata; class Amphibia; order Anura; family Dicroglossidae; genus Nanorana; species Nanorana parkeri. The sequence goes on from NW_017307842.1 coordinate 63,888, forward strand.
AGATCTTCCATTAATAACAGGAGCACACACAGCAAAACCCACTTCGTTCTTGCATACTAGAACTCCTAAAGTTTAGTCTTATAATATCACTTTATACTGTATAAAAAGTTTATTGTGTACGGTTTCAAGCACATCTCAGTCTTCCAACAGATCCTGCAGAGCAATAATGCTTAAAGCCCATTTCCAGACAAACAAAAAAGTACCCTTACAATGGGGCTGATGGAGTAAATTAGAGTTCACTCCTGCTGGCTCTAGGACTTCTAGACCAGTCCCCACAGCCTCTTCTCTTCACTCTAGCAGTTTAAGGACTGGTGACAATGCAGATGTAATGCAGGTTTCAAAGCCCTGCATTAGACATGAGGACACGAGGGATCAGGTAAGTGAATCTGCTTTACTCCAGCCCAAAGACAAAAATGAGTACTTAGCCCCGTTGCACAGGTCCTTTTTCTCACCCCAAAATGTCATCTTACCGTTAATCCATTGTTAAAATAACACAAAATAGTTGCCACTGACATCATAATACATTTTCCACACAGTCTCTTCCACACGCCTTTGTAATCCCAGTTGCACTGTGAATAACCAGGAAGTTATTATTGATCTTTAATCACACACATACTGTGTCTGAGTCTCTCTCATTAATTCCTCTAGAGAGTGATTCACACTTCCTTTGTGTACTGCAAGGGAGAATGATAAGCATGGGCAAAGAGAGAGCACTCTCTGGCATGTCAGCCAATCAGTGAGTAGGAAGACAAAGGAGTAGGAGTATAGCAGGTGGGAGCGGGTTTCTACAGATGATTTAAATGCAGGGACATATAGAGCATGCAATACAACTGTCATGAGATGCACATAACACGGGGAGTCGGTTTCAACTCATATTTATTTCAGAGCTTAACATAAGAGGAGACACAATCTGCACCCTACTCCCAGTACTGTCTTTGGTGCTCTGCCCTTATAGCTACCCCTTCCTCTAATGTCACTTTCATCTCTGAACACATCCCCCCCCCCTTTTAGAAACAATATATTTATTCTTTTACAAAACAAGACATTTCAACAAAAGAACACATAAATACAGGTAAAGGTACAATACTCTCTTGGACATTGGGGTAGACTATGCTGGTCCACAGACTGTGGGATTATTCTGCCCATTCTTCAAGTCACTATTCTAGCTACAGTACTAAGCTCGGTAGCACGCTGGAAGCTTCACAACTCCACTTGAAGTTGTTTTGCAAAGACCTTCTCTGAATCCTTGTGAAAGTGGTTGTGAGTCCAATGGAGGCAGCGCTGTGTCCCCAACAGAATCTTGTTGTAGGGGGGTTAACCTCTTAAGACTGGGGATTACACAGGCTGTGGTTGCAAATTCTTGGCACCTAACTCCTGGCACTGGCTGTAGGTGCCTTCTATTGAGGCGGGCATCAGTCCCTCTTTCTGTGTGGACCACATATGACCTTGGCTCAGGGAACACCCTACTACTGTAGCTGGTGTTTTCCACCTCTTTTCATCATCCAGTTTGACTCTGACATTTTGGCCCGGGTACAGCTCAGACAGAGGGTGAGCAGAGCGTCTCCTGTCATAAAAGAATCTGTAGCTCTGCTTCGCCTCCTTATCTCCCCTCCAAACATCCTCTGAGAAAATAGTGGAGGCAGCCTGGAATGCACCCACAGAACGCAATGTGGTACGAATCTGTTGCCCCAACATCAACTGTGCAGGGCTACATCCTGTTGCTTGAATACGTGTCGCCCTATAAGCCAGGAGTGCTAAATAAGGTTCTGGTTGCTTCAAGACAAACTTGGTCATTTGAACTGCCCTCTCTGCCATCCCATTGGCCTGTGGGTAATGTGTACTGGAAGTAGAGTGAAGGAAATCATATTATCTACTGAAGGATCTGAACTCTCCTGAAGTGAACTGCATCCCTTTGTCATTCCCCAACTCCAACGGTATATCCCACACTGTAAACATGCTTTTCAAGTGGGTGATGACAGCCATGCTGGTTGCCTCACCTAATGGTTTACTTTTTGAGATACCTGAAATAGTAGTCTACAACAACCAGATATTTTTTTCCCTTTGAGTTCACACAAATCAGCAACTATCTTCTGCCAGGGGCCCACAGGCAACGGGGTAGATATTAGAGGCTCTCTCCTCTGTGTAGTCCGGCATTCCCGGCAAAAGGCAGATTTTGAGATGCATTCTGCAATGTTCATGCTGATTGCAGGCCACCACACCGCCGGGGATGCTCTTTTCCATACACTTTGGAATCCTCCAATGACCATCATGAATGCAACTCAGCATTTCTTGCCGCATACTGGCAGGTATGACAATACGGTGTTGAAACAGCACCAAACCCTCTAGTTCTGTGAGATGTGCTCTCTCTGACTGGAAGGCGCTCAACGACATCCATGCTGCTCGGTTCTCGGGTCAGCCATTTTGTATGTATTTTATAACTTCCTGGAGATCAGTATCTAGACATGTATCTCTCTTAATCTGATCCAATTTCCCTGATGAGATAGTCTTGGATCGCAATATTGAATCCACATATACCTTCACATCCGATTCTGTTGATTACTCTTCAACAGCAGCCAGTGGGGGCCTGGAGAGTGTATCTGCCACCACCAGTTGCTTCCCCTGCACATGCACTGCCCGAACATTGAATATGAGTAGCCTAATCAGAAGTCTTTGGCATCTCAGGGGTTATTATTGTTCCATTTATCAATGGAACCAGTGGTTTGTGGTTGGTCTCCAGACTGAACCCATCCAAACCCACCAGATAGTGTTGGAAACGCTCAGCCAGACACTCCTTTTCAATTTGGCATATTTTGTCTCTGTCGTTGTCAATGAATGAGAGCAGTAGGCAATGGGCTGTAGCTTGCCCTCATTCAGTTGCTGAAGGGCGGCTCCTAGCCCATAACTGCTAGCATCCACGCTCACCATAGACTTTTTTTTTTGGCATGTAATTTTTTATTTGCGAGCAAAGTATAGTACAACATACATGTCATTTTAAATTCACAAGGCATACAAAAGAAGGCATACAGATGACTAGTGAATAATAACATAACTATAAGTTCAGTAAAAGATGAATACATTCTCTAGTGATACCTCCACATGCCTTGATATGTGCGGGAAATGTTCCCATAGAGACCGTGTCGCAAAATACTACACGCCAATGGAACATTCGAACAACAATGTTTAGATGTTAACATCAATACGTGCTGTGTATAGAACTATTGGTGTAATAAAGAAAAGTAACCACATTATCTTTAAATTTTCGCGGCCAGCGAGCCGAACTGTTGAGTGATGATGAGTGCATGAGAAATCTCCTGGGGAAGGAGTTGTGATTCGGGGTTTCCCGTGGTGGATCTAAGTCTAAATGGATGGGAGTGTTTGTAATTCTTTCTCAAAGGACATCGAGAGCACCTAATAAATTAGATAGCTTGGCAGTAAGATACCATTTGGAATCTTGAAAAATAATCATTATGTCGCGTAGTTGATCCAGGGGCAGTTCAGTAGTTAAATATGAAGACCAGGTGTCAAAAAATGTCTTTGTACGTTTCATGTTAAATTTCGTGTCTAGTTTGTCCATCAGCATGAGTTGGTGGAGTTGTGGCCGTACCTTAGCTACTGATATGGAGGTAGGGGATAACCAGTCAGTCAGTATTGTTTTTTTTGCGCTTATAATGCATAGATGTTCCCACCTGGACAGTGAGTGGGGTGAATCGGAGAGCTCAGGAACTGGGTAGTGGAATAGACATATATCGGGTGAGAGGGTCCTATCCTTTCCGGAGTGTACATTCATGTAGAGGACGACCTCCGCCCAAAGTGCTTGTACCTGGGGGCATGACCACATAAGGTGTGTCATATCGGGTAAATAAGAGTGACATTTCGGGCAGGACGTCAGCCAATCTGGAGGTCTATGGCTCGTGATGATGTTAAAGCCGTATTACGCCCTATGAATGATCTTAAATTGAATCTCCCTCCAAGATTCACTGACTATAGCTCTTCTCAATTGCATCCAACTGTGCAGGAGAAGGTTATGCGTAGATTCCGGAGACAAATTCAAAAACTCCGCCCATTTGTGGACATAGTTGGGGAGTACCCCTGATAAAGAAGATGCCGTGGAATATAAGTGTTGATGTATGGAGGATAAAGGCATCTTCTGGGTTGGGGAAGATAGCAAATGCCTTAGAAGCCTTGAGTTGGATTCCACACTAGCCGTGGGAAGATTATGACCAATAAAGTGCTTAATTTGGGCATGTTGGAGGAAGTGATTTGCTGAAATGACCATAGACTTTTAGAAGGGTCATAGAACCCCAGCACAGGGGTGGACCCCAACATTGACTTGACCAGTGCAAAAGCCTCCTCCTGTGAAGATCTGCAGATCGCGGCAACATCCTTCTTCAACAATTCTTTAATAGGATGTAACACTGAAGACAAGTCTGGTAGAAACTTGCCCATGTAATTCACAAGGCCCAGTATTTGCCTCAATTCATGTACGTCAGAAGGACTTTTCATTTTCTCAATAGCAAGAACTTTACAGGAATCTAGCGTAATACCATCTCCGCTAATAATATGAGCAAAAAGCGCCACAGTTCTGTTTTCCCAAAGCAACATTTATCTTTGTTCAGTTTCAGTCCAGACTCTTTTATAGTTTGCAGTACACGATGCAGCCGCTGATCATGCTCTTCTTGAGTGGATCCATACATTAGTATGTCATCCATGACTACTACAGTGCCCCCATGGTCCCTCAGGAGAGAACTCATCTCTCTTTGGAAAATCTCTGGGGAAGAAGATATTCCGAAGGGGAGTCTGCGGAAACAAAACCGACCTACCGGTGTAATAAAGGTAGTCAGCTTGCGGCTTCCCAGGTCAAGGGGCATCTGCCAAAATCCTCTGGAAGCATCAAGTGTGGAAAAGAATTTAGCCCCTGACAACATTGGAGCTATATTTTCCAATGTCAGCAGTACAAATCTCTCCCTCTTTACAGTCTCATTCAGACGTTTTAAATCCACACAAATGCGGACCATTTTTCTTAGCAACCGGCACAATGGGAGCACACCAGTCAGTTGCTTCTGTAACTTCCTCAATAACACCCTTACTCTTCATTCTCAGAAGTTCTGCCTCCAGGGCTGAGAACTTTTATCATAACTTTCTCAAGCTGTGGTCGTCTTGGAAGTTTCATGAACGTTGCAAGAGACATAACAGTAATATCCGCTCCCATATCAATCTTAAAGGCAATCCTTGCTCCCATCACTTTGAGTATACCTCGCCAATCCTCATCAGATCTGAACTGTTCAATCATAGGCCCTACAAAGGACACTTCCTGTGTCTCTTGGTCACTGTCCAATCTTCAAACCACCTCAAAATGGCCAACTCGGTTTCACTTCCTGCATCTCTTGTCTATAGCAGGGCATAACATCTTTGTATCAGGAGTGCGGTTACAGCGTGTGCAACCAACCGCTGCTTAGCCTGTCTGCTGTTTGCAGTGCCTCCCCCACTCTGTCTGTCAGTTGCAGCTCTCCTGAACTGCTGCACTTCTTCCACCATGCTTTCAGATCTCATATCTGCACTTTGCTTCTTTACCAGTTCATTCTGACGGGCCATCCGTATAGCCACATCAAGTGTCAACTCAGACTCCAGCTGCAGCTTCAGTGAAACTTCGAGTCTGCAATTCCTGTGACTATTCTGTCTCTGATCTGCTCCTCCTTGGCAGCACCAAACTCACAGAACTCTGCCAATTCATAAAGGCTGTGCACAAATGATTCTACTGATTCACCCACACGCTGGGAGCGCTTGTGAAAAAAGGCCCTCTCGTAAACAACATTCCTCCTGGGCACAAAATGGGCACTGAGCTGATTTATGACTATCTCGAAGTAAAATTCTTCCCCTTCACGGAATGTAAATGTATTGTACACAGGTTCCACATCTTTCCCCATGGAATATAAATGAGAATTTACTTTTACCTCACCACTCTCCTTATCCAGCTTGGAAGCAATCCCGAAAACGTGCAAACCATTGTCATCAGGCAGACCATACAGCAGGCTGAGAGAAATCGAATGGCTCTGGTGGAGTGAACTTAGACATCTTCACGGATCAAAACAGATGTGCAGGTAAGTAGTTCTGACATCATGTCATGAAATGCACGTAACACAGTGAGCCGGTCTTATCTTGAGGGGAGACACAATGTGCATCCTACTCCCAGTACTGTCTCTGGTGCTCTGCCACCCCTTCCTCTGATGTCACTTCCAGCTATCAACACACCCCCCCCCCTTTAGAAACAATAAATGTTTTTTTTAACATAATAACAAAACATTTAAACAAAAGAACACATCAATACAGGTAAAGGTACAATCAGGGTAGACTGCCCTAGTCCACAGTGACTGTGGTATTATTCTGCCCATTCTTCAAATCACTGTACTAGCTACACTACTAATCTCAGTAGCACGCTGGAAGCTTCACAACTCTACCACTTGAAGTCGTTTTGCAAAGACCTTCACTTCCAGCTCTCAACACAACAACCTCCTGGGTACTCATTCTATAGCAGTAGTGTGCGATTTTAACAATGGATTTATGATAAAATTACATTTTAGGTTGAGAAAAAGTAACTAATTCATATTGCTAAGTTAGAAAGTGTGCAATATTGATTTTTACTACAAAGACAGGGTTGTCCTTTGACATGAGCATCTTTGCAGAGAAGCATATACAGTACACTGTAGTACTTAGGCTTAGTTATTTTGTGAGTATTTTCTTTTTATCCTCTTAGACACATTTAATTAATCATGATAGAAAATATTTGAACTTTTAACCAGTATTTTTGCATCTCTGACAAATCTGTTAGTGAGGGCAATGACAGAATAAGTATAAAATAGTTTTGTTATTCAGTAATAGTGCAATTTTGCATAGTACTAGGAGGACTCCAGCAACATTGTGTCTTTAAAATACACATTCCATAGGCAACAGTAGAAAGCTACTTACTGCTGTAGACACATAACATGGCTCGCAAACTTAATGAGTTTGCGTTCTAAAATATATTGTGAGGATTCGCTCCAATACAGTAGCGCATTAAGGACTCTTCCACTCGCTTAGAACTTCTTTTTAAGGGCATCTGTGCCCACTTTTATTGAATGCAACTCAATAGTCCACACAGGTTTTCCCTCGCAGGGAAATGCAAACATAACATTCAGCTTTTCTTCAGCCAAAATAATACTTTCCAAGTCTTACCAACTTCAGGTAGGTCCATAACAAAAGCATCCACTGGCCACACAGGCTGTTCCTTAGCCACACAGGCAGATAGCCTGTGTGACTAAAGACCATCCTGTGTGGCTATCTGCTCCCCAGACCAGCAGACTGTAACAGACTCACCTGATCCTTGTTCCAGCGCAGCTCGCATCTCCGTCGGAGGTTCGTGACGTCAGCCGCGACGTCACGAGACTCCTCCCCCTCTCCCTAGTTAAGGCCGACGGTTACACTTGTCTGGCGTTCGAGCAAGTGTGAAGACGCCAGGCAAGTTCCCCGTCAGTCCGCACGAACCCCACTGCTACTTTGGGCCGGTCAGAGCCCCACCAACACCTCCATTCCAGCCCTGCTTACCCGGAGATCCACTACCAAGGGATTACAAGTCTGCTTCCTCCTGAATACTCGGCCCCAGGATCAGATTACCAGAGACTTGACTGTCATTCTCTTAAAGATTCACCGGAGGGCACCAACCTCACTCCTTCATCCATCTCCTCTGAACAGCAAGTACTTGGTCCTAAGGACTGTCACCTCATTTTGCCTGCATATTAATAGGAATGTGGATAATTATTGCTTCTTCAACCAGTGACTGTTCCCATAAATATATCCTCAATCTACATTAAGAGCTAGTACTTAGTTGTTGCAGCTAATAGACTACATTCATAAAGTGGCATAGTGTTAAACCGCTGCACTCCTACCTCTGCAGCTGTGATCCAAAAACAGGTAAACCCTGTGGGCCCTGACCGTTACACAGACACACAGTCTGGTTCTAGGGTGGGGCTCTGAACATCCGCCAGTACCCTTTCCATAAGGGCTGTGCACAGGTGTGCAATCATTAGGTGCTCAACCCTACTAAACCACGGACCCAGGACTGGAGATCTCATCCCTCCCAGTTCTCTTAGAAATCTCCCAGTTCTAGGATCCAAGTTATAATTTAGAAAACCAGGAAAGAATTTCAAAGCCAGCTCTTTCCTGGTAAAAGTATTTCTGTCCTGGAACTGCTCAGCCCCTCTGGCTGAGAGTCCTGGGTGACCCTTTTGCCATTCTACATAGTGGCATTGCCACGCACTGCCACAATATATACATATACATACACTGTATATATTCTTATTTCCATTGTTTACATGCAATTCCATTATTCTTTATCACTATGTTAAAGAATATACTTAACAAGAAACATTTGAATGTTTTATCTGTCGGGAGTCATCACAATATATTTTTACATTTCTGTACTTCCTTTTGGATGTACCCTACACCATATGCTCATTCAAACAAAGCTTGACATTTTTTTTTCTGATATTGCTGATCAAGAAATATACTGCTCCTGACATCTAAAGGCAGTATGTAATCTTAGCAATGAGAGAATTACAATTATGTCCTCAAGAATGTTTTAGTGGGAGAAATAAAAATGTTATGCACCTACCCAAGTACAACAAATATGCAATTGTACCCTATCTATAAAAACTACAATACTGTTATAAAACATTACTAAAGCATAACAAAAAGTACTAAACCATGACAGACAAAGGAGCCATTTAGGGCATTTTACATGAAAATTGTGTGTTCATTAAGACCAAAAATGGTTGTTATGCAAGTACAGAAACAAGAAAAAAATGGAATGTAATCATATATTGTAATTTTCTTAGCTTCAACCATGCCATGATTATAGTCCCCTAACCTCATGTACCACTGTTCCTTTTCAAAAAGGAAAATGCAATTACTAATTACTAGAACCTGGCACTTTGGCTCCTCTTCATTCCTAAAACTCCTACTATAGTAGAAGATAGACTCTCAGCTGCAAGACTCTCATGGGACCTTTTCTTAGGTCATAAACTCAGCTAGGTAAGGCACAAAGCACTGCCAGAGCTGCCTATAGCAAAATAGTCCCTGATGTGAAGCATTGTAGGTTATTTGGACTAATGAGAGGAAGGAATGTTCCCACTTCAACATAAGTCTTTTTGCTGTTTCTGTCTCTGTCAGCACTGGAAGGCCACAGTGTTATAAGCTGTAAACATTCTAGCTTACCATAAATAAGGAACATCTGCAGTTTTCGAATGCGGAAGTATAAAAAGGTAGGGAAACAGTAAGAGCTTAAAAACACCTGCAGTTAGCAATATAGTGCAAAATCCCAGGAGCTAAGGTAACTATCTAAATAATACACACAAAGCAGTATAACTAATGTCACTGTTTGTGTGCTGCCACAGTAGCCTTTTTATTATTTGATGTTTGTATATTTGATTTTTTTTACCATTTTCTCCTCCTGTTTATCTATTACTTAGTGCAACCCTTAAGGTGCCCATACACCCCGCGATCATACGAGAATCGTGCAGTGTGAATGAAGACGTGCGACCGTTTCTACTGTGCGGTCACATGTCTTTTGTCTAAGGAGAATGCTAGAAAACCAGCCAAAAATCTTACAATTTTCGGCTGGTTTAAATGATGCTCGGGAGACAAATGCCGAACGGGCCGGTGTGCGCACGTGCACACTGCCCGTTCAGCATTGCGGTCATCGGAAGCCTGCCCCTCAGGGGGGTGGGCTTGCGATGATCGCAAGTACGATCTGCCTGTCCAAGATGGGCAGATCATAGTTTTTTTTAATTACTTTACAACCATCGCAAGACTAAGGTCTTGCGATGGTTGTAAAGTGTATGGCCACCTTTAGCTAAACATTCCCAGCCTGAGCTGAGTACAATTCAGAATAAGAAGCTGAAGTAGAGCTTCGGGAATCCACTGCCTTTGATTCTTATCAGGTCAGCCAGTTCCCATACTTTTCATACAACACAGTTTGTTGTTTTACGAAGAATAGCTTTTATTTTTTCAAGAACCTATGCGCATGCATCGGTGTGTTGTTCTCCACAAAAGGATGTGGCCAGACATGCCTCTGCATATGGCATCCCGGTGCATGCCTCGTGTGTTCAGGCATATCTGACTTCCACATGTGCTAATACATGTCCATTACTAGTGCCTAACCAAGCTATTTAAGGCTCTGTCCCTTGTAGCTTCCTTGCTGTATGGTCTCCAACTGAAAGCAACAGTACTTCTGTATTTGCAGATGACACCAAGTTATGTAGTGGAATACAGTCCTTACAGGATGTGTCCAACTTACAAAAAGATCTGAATGCATTGTTTGATTGGGCATCTATTTGGCAAATGAGATTTAGAGGGTTATTCACAAAGCTAGCCGAAGGATCAGCCGTAGCTGAACATGTTCGGCTGAACCGATGCCAGCCGAAGCAAGCCAATATACGGCTCATTTCTGCTGATGTACGGCTGAAATTAGCCGTACTGAGCAGAAGTGTATAGCCGAACAGCGTTCCGCTCTGTTAACTTCGGTTCAGTTATTCGCTCGGCTGCCTTTGGCAACTTTGTGAATAACCCTCATAATGTTGATAAATGTAAAGTCATGCACTTGGGGACTAAAAACATGCATGCGTCAAACACTCTATGTGGAGTGTGTTTGGGGGAGTCAATGATGGAGAAAGATCTGGGTCTTATGGTAAATCATAGAAAGTGCAGTCAGGGCCGGTGCTAGGATTTTTGCCAACACAGGCAAA
>NW_017307842.1:75187-80568 GCF_000935625.1 Nanorana parkeri
CAGACGTTGCGGTCTGACATCTGATCCATTAGTAGCAGAGGGAGAGTGGAACCGAGCGAGCAGGGGCTCGTTACAGAGTTCATTTATCAAGCAGTCATAGTGACTGCTTGATATAAACTGATAAGAAAACAAATGTAATTTTTTTTTTTTACAAAGTGTAAACATTTTTTAATAAAGTGTAAAACAAAATTAGGAAAATAAAAATGATATGTAAATATATGTTTTATACTATAATTAATATAAAAAATAAAAAAAATAATAATAATCAAAACTTGTGAAAAAAGTGTTTTCTTCTAGTGAGGGGTTAGGTACACATATGTGATATAATTATATAGCCCTATCTGTCCTCTAAAAAACTATATATAATATGTGTAGGTACATTTAGTAAGAAAGTATATTACTGCTGTGAAAGAATCACACAGCAAAAATGTAAAAAGTGTGTCAGTCATTTATGAACAGAAACTGAAAACTAGCTCAGTCATGGAGGGGTTAAGGGCTTCTAATGCACCCTTTTCCTCCTCCTCCTCCTCCTCAAGAGTGCATAGCAGCCATATTTTGGGCTGCTAATGCACCCCTATCCCCCTCCATCTCTCCAAGGGAAAGAGCAGCTTTTTTTTTTTTTTTTTTTTTGAGCTAGTCATGCACACTTTCTCCTCCTTAAGTTCACAAAGCGGCCACTTTTTTACCATGCTGCTCATGCAATCTTTCCTCCTCCTCCTCCACCTCCTCCTCCTCAGGGGTTCAGAGAGTCACCTACCTTTCTAGTGCAAGTCCTACACCCTCTTAAGCTAACAGACATCCATTGCAAAAATAGATAGACTCCAGATGTACAGTTGTGAGATTTAGCTTCCAATGGTAGCGCATTAAGGACGCATCCACTCGCTTATGACTTCTTTTAAGGGCTTTCTTGCCCACTTTTATTAAATGAACATTCACAAAACGATGTGATTACCGTCGCAGGGGTTCTTTATCCCAGAAATACAGGCACATCCAACCTCCTGGCTTTCATTCACAGCACTGCTGCTCCGGCCTCAGGCCACTGTCTGTTCCTCCAGATGGTCTCATGCTAACCTGCACAATAGGTCTCACAACCCCGCAGCTCCCTGCTGCACTGGCCTCCACTCTGACTCCTGGGTAGCGTTCTCCTGACTCACAGGTGGGGCCCTGAACATGAGCCAGCATTCTTCTCATAAGGGCTGTGCCCAGGTGCACAATCTTTCAGTGCTGGTTACCCCTAAAGCCTGGACCCAGGAATGGAGATTTCATCCCTCCCAATGCTCTTTGAAATCTCCCAGTTCCAGGAACCCATGCCAAATCCGGAAAACCTGGGAAGAACTGCAAAGCCAGCTCTTTCCCAGACAACATTTGCACTTTCTGGAACTGCTCAGCCCCCCTGGCTGAGAGACCTGGGTGACTATATTGCCAAAAGACACCCTGGCATTGCCACACAGTATATACTGTATTTACATCTGCTACTGCATTGATTTGTGCTATTGTGCTACTTCTGGAAGATTTGTGAATTAGATGAACTCATTTGCCATTATTCAAGTTAATTCAACAAACAGGTTGTCACAGGTTGAGCACAATTGCCACAGGTTGAGCACATGGCAATCCCTGAGTGTTTATGCACTTCCCCAGGATGCATCATTGGCCATGAAACCCCTAGTGATTGGCTGGTGAGGCATAGACACTCCTGATGTTCCCCTATTGGCTGCCCCATTCTGTAGCAGGGTCACACCCCACTCACAGGTAGGTGCAATCAATAGCAGAACATCTAGAATTAACAAAGTGATACCAGAACATACCAGAACAAAAACAGCCACACTAATTACAGTGCTAGCAACACTAAATTTAAGTAGCCACTCTACGTAGGGTGGAAGGGGCTGCAGATAAAAATAAAAGTGTTGTTTTACTTGGGTTCCCTTTATTAGATTTGTATTGCAGACTTGAGACATTCAGTGTCAAAACTTTGCAAAAGCATAGGAATGTGTCCACTAAGTTTAGATTCATTCATACAAAATAATAAACTGAATCTAGAAGTTTTAAGGTCTTGGTGTACCAATACTTGCTGAGATGTGCATATCAGGCTGGCTTTATTATGTCAGTCTGTCTCCAAATTGAATTGGACAGATATATATTTCTCAGAGCAATGTTCATATGAGTAAGCTTGCACCCTTGGGTGCTATAACTAAACTAAATTTGAGATAGCCATGTATGCAATTTCTGTGCTAACATCTTCCAGGTTTGCATTTGTATGCATGAAAATGATAAATATATATTTTTTTGTACTTTCAAACTTCCATGATCAAAATCTTAATAATGTCTAAACCTGGGAGAGTTTCATGTATTTGTATCAGATCTGAATTTCTGATAGTCCAGCAATTTAATAATTCATCCCTTTGAGAAATGGGTATACTGAATGTAGGGTAAAGAAATCTTGGCACAGCTCAGCTCATACATTTCTATTAGCTGAACAGAGATTGCTGATATTAGTATTCTGTTCTTGATGATTATAGCAATGCCTAGTTATCTGGGGATTCCATTAAAAAGCACACTATATATAAAACACTAAACATTTTTGCTCCTTTTTGAAGAAAGGCATTTACTATTCCAATCTTCATAGATCATGATGAAGATCCAAATGTTAAAATATAGAGTTTTTCAGTTCTCTCCTGCTGAGAGAGTAATACAAAACCATTCAGTCCGTTGTTATAGCAAACTAATGGACAGAGAAAGAACACAGTATACATGATGAAACTAAGACTAATGACAATAGACTTCAATGTCTTGTCTTGAAGGGACAATTTTATCGAAATATCTTTTCTTTTATGAATAATGTTTTAGCTTATTATTATGTCTTCTCATTTTAAAGGCATTTCATTTCTTACTCGATAATATCAGAAATGAGACCTCAATATCTCTTAACCCTTTCGCTGCCAAGCCCTCCGGAACATTTTTCAAATCAGCTGGCCAAGCCATTTTTGAATTTTCTGCAATTTTTTACATTAAACCTATTGATGTCAGTACTCTATTGATGTATTGTCTAAAGAATAAATGCAGCGTAATCCAACAGGGCAGGTAGATTATTATTACAGTCATGTATATAGCACCAGCAATTTAGGCAGCACTTTACATACGGTAAATTCACATCAATCCCTGCCTTAATGAGCATACAATCTAAGGTCACTATCTTATATGCATACATACTAGGGCCAATTTAGACAGGAGCCAATTAATTTTCCAGAATGTTTTTGTAGTGAGGGATGAAACCAGAGTATCAAGAGGAAACCCACACAAGTACAGGGAGAATATGCAAACTCCATGTAGATAGTGTCCTGGCCAGGATTTAAACTGAAGACCCCAGTTCAGTTCAAGGCAGAAGTGCTAACCATTAAGCCATTGTGTAACCTGAATTGTTACATTGATTAGTTATTCAGAATCCCTCACACAAAAGGAGCTGCTCAAAATATATATACCTCACATTATTCTTTTTACCTGAAAATGACAGCATATCATTAATTAATGTCGCACACATTTTACTAATAAGCACATAGTTAAAACCATTTAAAATGATCTCTCTGCAAATCAAGTAGGATCTTATTATCTTTGTATATTACTCCCCACATGATTACATTTCAAATAATCCTTTCCTGATCTTTATATATTTGTACAGCCATATTCATTCCACCAGTAAATATATGATGAATGGTATCCCAAGAAAATATGGATGATTTGATTAATTATTGCAGGTCCCTTTTTAACAGTATTTCAAGCATGTAGCTTTGATTCCCAGATAGTCTCTTTCATGACAGGCTCATCATGTGTAATTTCATAATTTAAACATTGCTATCTTCATCCACTTGAATTTCACTTGTCAGTTCATAAAAATGTAGGTAGAGTGTATGCATCCAATATGTTACTACTAGCAATAACAACTTGCAGAGTTGTCATACCGCATATAGTTGCTTATAGCAAAAGCAGCAGTACTTGCAAGGCAAACCTGTATAATCATATGTACTGTATATATGTAGGTTGCTAATAGTAATGTCACCTTGTTATATCACATATAGTCTGAGATGCAAAGACTGCAATACTCAACAGGAATATCCTCATGTGCGTATGCTTATACAATATATAGCTTATGAGGGTAGATAGCACCAACCAAGGAACATTGTAAATGTATGTGCGTAAGCAAAACAAGAGAGGGGTTGCAGCACAGAAAGCATTATTTATTGCTCATTAAATAGCGTAATAAAAAATGTTTTAGGTATCAAGTTAACTTCAGTGGGGTGGATTTACTAAAGGCAAATTGGCAAAAACAACAATAACAAACAGGTGTTCCCGTTGGTCTAGAACTGCATTTCTCAACCCTTTTCCCGCACCCTTGAAAAGTATGCAAAATCAATTATAAAAATTATAAAAAAATATAATGTAGCCCCTCTAAACCCCCTGCTCATCAGAGACCCACTCTTTCACATCAGAGTCCCCTTTAACATCAGGAGCCCCCTCCTATTACATTAGAGTCCCCTCTTTACGTTAGTGTCCCCTTTTCATATCAGAGTTTCCCCTTCAAATCAGAGTCCTCTGGATAAGTGTAATTCATTGTCATGGCGCTAGTGGGCTTGTCTGCACCATGGAAAGCCATGATGCTGAGCAAATATTTCAAAGCACCCCAATGGAAGCCAGAAGATACCCTAGGGTGCCATGGCACCCTGGCTGAGAAAGGTTGATTTATAAATCTAAAAACAGGATCAGCAGGAGGATTCCTACTCAAGGATAAAACTTCTATAAAAAGAATAAACAAATACATTTTAAAGAAGCAAATACAAATCAATGTAATAAAAAATCTCGTAATGACATGGCACACAGTGATATTAAATACATATATGAGAGCTATTTTACCTACCATAGGAGTTGTATTTTTGTGCATCCAGTCCTGAGAACAGCAACAACCATTGTGCAGTTAACCTGGATTCCTAAAAACTACCTTGATATCACTCAAATTGTACACATTAGTAATTCAGACCATGTCCTTCTTCTCCCCTCTTTACCCAATTTGGCTCAGTCAATTGCCTTTTCTGTTAATATCTATCACTCTCTGTTTTTTTTACATTCTGGGCAGCTTTATTTTATTTTTTATTTTTCATTTACATTAGTCTTGATGTTTTAGTCCTATAATATCTCTAGCTAAAAGTCTGCTTGGTAAATTAAGTTAACCACTTGCCGTCCATGACCTGAATGGCCGGACGGCAGCCTTATAAGAGCGCACACATGAGTAGGGAAACTGTCAGCAATGTAAACAGCCAGCGATTGCTGTTTACATTCAAGCGATCGGGCGTCTCTAGAGATGCCGGATCGCTTGAAGTAGGTGCAGGTGTGCG